>NC_133417.1:112408712-112711742 GCF_049350105.2 Macaca mulatta
AATCCCTTGAATTTTCCATGATACCAGTATTTTTCAAACTTCAATTTCATTTCACCTTCACGGATTTTTACCAAACCAGCATTCCATCTGTACAATCATTCCCCTATTATTTTCCTTTTTAATTGCCTCAACTAAGGCATTATATATTAAGGCTGCATGTGTTTTAAATTCTTTTCCTGCAAATGTTCATTAATAGAAGATAATCATAAAAATTAAAAACAACAAAATCAAAACAATATTACAAACTTTCCACTGGATGTTTGCCTGTCAAAAGCTCTGAGTGTAAGACCTGTTCTCTTTATTAAAAAAAAAAAAAAAAATGGAAGAAAGGAAGGGAGGGAGGGAGGTGAAAGGGAGGGGTGAGGAGAGTTTACCAAGCCTTAGAGAGGTGTTAAAGACATGGTACCTCAAAACTGACGATCTCCTTGAGTTAGAAGGACTGAAAGAAAATAGCAATGGGAATAAAACTGCCTCTCAAGGTAATTCTGTGTTATCAACTCTGTGCTCATGAAGCACTGTGTAGCTCAGCCCACCCTTTGAGAAGCAGTTCCCTCAGCCATGCTGCACCATGCATTGTGTTAACATGTGAATTTTTTTTTGAGACAAAGTCTTGCTCTGTCGCCCAGGCTGGAGTGCAGTGCTTGATCTTGGCTCACTGCAACCTCTGGCACGCAGGTTTAAGCGATTCTCCTGCCTCAGCCTCCGAAGTAGCTGGGATTACAGGCGCGTGCCACCACGCCCAGCTAATTTTTGTATATTTAGTGGAGAGAGGGTTTCAGCATCTTGGCCAGGCTGGTCTTGAATTCCTGACCTCGTGATCCACCCGCCTCGGCCTCCCAAAGTGCTGGGATTACAGGCGTGAGCCACCGCGCCCGGACTGTGAATATGTTTAAAATATTGAAAGGAGGCTCACAGTTCTTAAGGACCCAATACTGGCTTGGACTTAAATAATGATCTCTGAAGCTCAGGCCAGTAATGTGCAAATTGAGGAGGGCAGCAGGGAGGGATTGGAAAGAGATGTCTAATGCTCCTCAAGTTCTGCTATTTGTGAAGTCCTGATCTCTATAAATATGGGACATAAAAAAGAGCTCCTGGATGCAAAAGCTGGAGGAAAAAGGCAGGCGCGTTTGGGTAGGAGGACAACTGGTTTGCATTCTGGTTCTCTTTTGCAGGGAAAACTGTGCAAGGACATTCTATGACCACATAATGTCTGCCTTTCCCTTTCTTTTTTTCTCTCTTCCTTTTTAGAAATTTTTTCAGAAATATCTTAATAGTAGCTAATTCACACAGTTAAATAGTCATTGGTTTTGAAAAATTTTACACACACAAAATAATAATAACCTTGGGCCTTTATTTGGCACTCAAAATTTTTTGAAAAGAAAAAAAAAAAAGCAATCAGAGATTGGAAAAAAGGAGGAAGGAGGAACACCCAGTAGCAAGTAATTTTTTTAAATGGCTTTTTTTAATCAGGAAAGGAATGACCCTAAAAATCACCATCTGGTCAACCTAAATGATATCCTTAGTAATATAAAGAAGCCAATATAAAAGAATACATTTTTTTTAAAAACACTCCTAATGTAGAATAGCATCCTAAAAGCATTAGAAAAGGAAGGCCAAGTGCCTTGCTGGCAGTATTTGAGTGCCAAGGGTAGGAAGAAAACACATTACTTGATTCTCAGGAAAGTACTTTATTATAATGCCCTGGACTTTTTCACACAAAAAACATCACTTCCTCAGTGAAACAAGTCATATAAAATCCACTTCCACAAAAAAATAAGCAGTTACAGTGGTTAATGGAATCCTCTACAACATGCTTCTATGTCAGACTAAGAAAACTAAGAATTGGTTACATGTTTTTCTTACACACACACACACACACACACACACACACACACACACACACACACACAGAGTTTTTACTACAACTGACCAGCTGGGTCTCTGGGAGTGGCAAAAGAAACTGTGACAATAGCAGGCTTTTTTGTTAATGAGGGATGTCTGATGAGAAAAAAAAAAAAAAATTGTTTGGTATTGTCTCATTTTACTCCCACTTAGACCAAGAGGCTGCATGCTCAGGAAAATCAGAGACAGTTTCCAAATTGGAAAATGTTACAAATACCAATAAGGAATGAACATGCTCTAGAGCAACTGCTAAGCCCAGGCAGGGGGAGGGGTGAACCAGATGGTCTTTTCCATCCCAGATTTCGATGATCTACAACAGAACCTGAATGACTAGGAAAAAGTGAGATGCGATTTGGAAATTGCTTTATAAAATAGAATCCCAAACAAAGACACTCAACAATGCAGAGAAATCTAAAAGGAAATGAAAATGGTTCTGGGTGAGAGCAGAAAGCAAGCCAGTTTGAGACTATGACTGAAAAATAAAGCTTGTCCCCAAATCAGAATATTTTGGAGGGGAAGGTGCCTTAGAGAGATGCTAGTCACAAGCCCAAATGCATGCTCACTGGGCCAGACATCAGAAATTAAGCCAGGTGGAAATAGTGGGGACAGGGTTAATTGAAGAGTGCACGATCTGTCTAAAAGCATTCAAATTAAAAGGAATTGAAACATGCCTAATTCTGGTTCCTACAAAACACATCTTCAAGCCAGTTCGGTCTAGGAGCTTACTGTTTGGTTGTCTGATAATCTCACTGTTCCTAAATCTACCTTCACTGTTCACATGAGGAAACTGAGGACCAGAGAAGTCACATCATTTGATGATAACCACAGAGCAGTCAGTGTATAGAGCAAAGCCAAAGTGCTAGGATCATGTTACACACTGAGATGATGTTAAACAACAGCAAAAAAATAAATGACATTAAGCCGAAGTCCTCCTCACGCCTTTGGTTCAGGTACACTCAGTTCACATGGTTTATTCTTTTAAGAACAAATTAAATTATCATCTAGTTAAACATAAAGCTAGTGAGAACTGGGGCAAGAAATAGAGGGAGGTTATGCTAAAAAAGAAAAAAAAAACAATGAAAAGTTCAGAGTCAGACATTTTATTTCTCAAAAACAATAGTTAAATTTACAGTTAAATGTGCTGCCCTGAGTAAGATATGGCAAATAGAGCCCATTTTATAGACGGGTAAAGTGAGGCACTTAGAATGATTGTGTCATGGTTTATTTTGTAACACATTTTTTAAAGTTAGGTGTTCAAGTTTCCTTCTAGATGCTTCTCAAAGAGCAAAGTGAGAAAAATCACTTCCACTCCTGGTATTGGCTATAAAGAATCTTTTTTTAAGTGTAATTCCAGGGTTAAAAAAAAAAACCTCAGGGAGATATATCAAGTAGTGGAAAATCTTCGCAGGAAAATCATGAAGTAGAGAGAAGGATGAGAACATCCTCCCTTGGGGCAGCTGGAAAGAGAGTAGACAAAGGACCGAAAAGTTCCTTCGGGGAGCCCACCTCCTGCTAGCCAATGGGACTTTCCTTCCCTGGTTTCTCTGTAGCTAAGAAAACACAAATATATAATCCACAGAAGGAGAGAATGCAGCCTTCACACGGGGCTGGCATCTCTGAAATAAATCTCTCCATAGGTGCTAGGCTAAACCTTAAATATGAAGATATAATCTTTGAGTTTTATAGCAGCATATGCATGATTCTTCCCCTCCCCCATAAAACTCCCGACAGGAACAACCACATCAAATTATTGCTTTTCAGAGGCCAATTCAAAAACACCCTACTTTATCACAGAAAGAATATTCCTTATGTATGTGAGTGCTTCCATTATGTCTTATTTGAAGGGGGAAAATGAAATAAAAATCCTATCTGAGATATTTATAGATCTCATAAAACCTGATTCACTCTCATAAGCTGCAGTAAGCTCAGTCATCAGGTAAGGCAGAAATGGCAGGTAAAGTAACCAGCACTGTATTATGTTATATATGCCTAATTCTGGTTCCTACAAAAAATAACTGCATGCGAGAAAAATGTAAGATACTAAGTCATAAACCAGACTGGACAGAAAGAAAGGGAAACAGACTGGACATTTGCATGAGCAAGCCAAGCAAATTCCAAGGATGTCAAACTAGGCCCAGTTTCCAGGGACAATGGGTACTGCTAGTCCTCCCCCAGTTCCAAGCACAAATTACTTAATGAGAGTTTCTCTTGTGGATGGATAAAGGTACACCATATCCAATGCCCAGCATTCCGCTTTCCCCTGCCTTCCATCATTTATTATCTCCTGGGCACTCCAGGCTCACTGGGATCTTCAACAGACCAAAGACACCACTGAGAGAAAGAGCACTGTGCCTCTGTGTACTATTATTGAGAGGAAAATGGGGAAGGAAAGAGCATTTGTTGAGTGGATGTTATGTGCCAGATACTAGGTCAGAGAGCTGATTCTCATCAGGAATTAAGAACTCCACAAATGACAAACGAGACTCAAAGATGTTAAGTGACTTTCTTAAGGTTCCACCTCTGCTTGATTTCAAAGCCTTCATGTAATTTGTCTACTACGAAACACTGTGACCTTAAAAAGTGCCTCATACAGTCCAGTCCTTTTACAGATAAGAAAACCAAAGCCCAGAAAGAAGACAGACCAATGAACTACTGGAATCCACACCAGGCCACCGATGGCCAGGTCACAACCTTTGGCTTCTGCCCTAATGTCTCCTACCTAAACAGCAGTCAGTATAGATGTAACAATTAAGAGTGCTGGGCCCTGCTGAGGCTTGGATCTCAGCTCAAATACTTCCAAGTTGTATGATTTTAAGCAAGCCATTCAATACCTCAAATCTCAGCTTTTCCATCTGTAAAATGGGGATAAATAGAACATGCATTTCATACGGTTGTTGTGAGCATTCACTGAAATGATGGATACAGGTGCTCAAATGAGATCATCTTTAGGAAGTGTCCAATACATATGAGACAGGACTCTGATGATTATTTTTATGACAGGAAGATTAGCCAAGTGGAAAGAGGGAAGAGAAAAGTTTATTCCACTAACGGTTTTTTGCAACTCATTTGCTTTGCAGCCACAGTAAGACAACTTTCTTAAGCTTCCTGTGCCCCAATTTTCTCATCCCTGAATGGGAAATTCTGTAATATCTGTCTGCTCTCTAGTTACAGAAAGAATGTGCCAATGACAAAAGACCAGGAGCAAAACGCCCTGAGCCCTTCAAACAAAAGCTCAGCACAGATGTTTGTTAGATTCTCATATGCAAACATGAAAAGCCCCGTCACAGTGGAAATCATCTCTTGGTCCATATTAAAAAAAAGCAAGAACCTTGAGAAGGGGAGGAGAATGTACAAATTAGGGCTGAACAATCTTAGAAGAAATGAAGTTGACTCGGGTCTGACCTTGAGCAGCATCTCATCACCCTCAGGAGAATCAGTTCTGCATAGGGCCCCACAGAAGACTCCTTCAACACCATAGTCATAAGCTGCACTTCACAAACATGGTCTGTAGTGACCATATGAACAAAGGCTAAAAGCTCAAAAGATAGGGGGTGCTGGGGTGGAAAGAATCTATTTCCACTCCTTTGTATGCTGAGCAAATTTGCCGCCTCTCCAAAAATAAGCACCAACGTTATGACCACTCCATTGAATTCCTGCTAACTCGGCTCTGGAAGGTGAATGTGAGAATAGGGTCAAGAGCAGGTGCGCACTCCCTTGCAGGGCAATTGCTCTACAGCTAATTGCCGTTTTCACAGCTGGGTTGAGCTTTCCAAAAGGCATCCTTCAACCCTGAGCTCTGAGCTCCTCTCCTGATGTTCTCTCTTGCCAACCATACCCCATCAAAGACAGTTTACAGATGAAAGGATGTAGCTACAGGACATACAATTTTGCAAACATCACAGTTTGAAAAAGAGGCGTTTCTAAGGCTTCTTTGTGAAGATCACTACACGCCCACAGTCATTACCACAGGAGCTAAGCCTTCTATGGGTGTGAAGGCAGCCTCCTTGCCTGAATGTCCTCGGCAGCAATTCTTCCACAGTTTATTTTTGCTCCTCTTACTAGAAAGATGGATCCTTTGAAATTCTTTATAAACAGAGTCTACTTCCAAACACTGTGGTTGGTCAGTAAGAAAATGGAGAGCTGCTACCTAATGCCTCCCCAGCATCGTCCAACAGATGTACATGCATGCATCCAGCCCTTTCAAACCACGGAGCAGGCTGAGGGGAGTGGAAAATCATGGCCAAGGGCCTACTGAGAATGAATTATTTGAAACCCAGCAAGGCTGGAGTTTAAAGCCCAACACCACCAAGTTTCCAGAAATGGAATTTGACCAGGTTAAGCAAACTCCTGAAGGGTCATAGGAAATGTAAGCCAAACAGACTGCCTTAGACACTTTAGGGTGAGGGAAAGCAAAGCAAGAAGGATGAAACAACACTTGGGCAGCTGCTATTAACAAAAGTGCCAGATGAAGCACATCCACCAGCATGATCCTGTTTTACTATAAACCTCCGGTCTATGTGGATTCCAAATTACACAAGACATTAAATATTTCAATAGAATTAGGTAACCCCAACTCTGATATACCATTAAACCCTCTATACATCAATGGCTCAATGCCTTGACTGCATATTGGAATCGCCTGAAAGCTTTACAAACACTGATGCCTGGGTCCCTCCCAAACAGATACTGATTTCATTGGTCTGGGGTGCAGCCACGACTGAGAACCACTGAAAAAGGCATAGTCAAATCTTAAGTCATAGTCATAACATGCTCCTCAAATAACTATCGAATGCCCACTGTGTGCAAAGCTTTCTAAGAAGCAGGTGATACACTAAAAGTTGACTACCAAAACTATACCCAAGGCATCAACTCCTCCTTAAAGCATAAACCTAACAGGAAAAATGGCACAACAGAAAAGAAAAAAAAAAAAAAAGAAAGAAAAGCTTTATTATAACTAAAAACTGTAAAGCATCATGAGGAAGTAAAAAGTTCTGCACAAGAGTATGGAAATCATAGCAGTTACAGTTGGCAAGGGAGGGAGTTTGGCACCCATTTGAAAGTTAAGGGATGGGTGGAACTTGGGACAAAGAAAATCAGGAAGGGGAGAGGGAGGAGGAGGAAAAAGGCTAAAGAAAACAACAAAAATAAAGACAGAAGCAGGAAAAGCATAGTCACTTAATTTGGATGGCATTTACTACACGTGAACGTGAAAAGGGGGGAAACTTACAAATACTATGTAGACCCAGTCTTGGAACACCCGGACCCTTGGAAGTCTGGCCTCATGCTATGTATAAGAGGGAGCCATGAACAGTTTGAAAGCAGGCCACCTGGGGTGATGGTGGCAGAAAGGCAAGTCCAGGGAGGTGACAGGGATTGTGGCAAGGCAATGGCCAAGGCTGTCATCCATGACAGGCTGATGCTAAAGTACCTCGGAAGCCACGTCAATGGGATTTTTCAACTAATTTTAGACTTCTGCTAATTAGATCTTTTAATCTAATTTTTCATTAGATTCAAGAAAAAGAAAGGAGTTACAATGACTAGAATGTCAAACTCAGATCATGAGACAAATAATCACATTATTAAAAGAAATAGGGAAACCAGGAAAAAGGAAGCAGTCCATGGAAGAAGTTGATGAGTTAGGGGTTTAGGACATACTCAGCTGAAGTGACGGTGGAACAACCCCAAAGTCCATCTTGCCTGTTGCTTATTTCCTGTTAGAAAAAAATGAGAGCCTGAAACCCAGGGACATATCTGGAGGTGGAGATGTAGATTACAGCTGTGAGGAGACGAAGACGCCCTGAACCGGGAAGAAGATTTTCACCTCTAAGATGTTAGCGGTGAAGAGATCTGTGAGACACATTCCGGGACAGAACTTTCACCATCATAATTACCAGAGATTCAAGGAGGTAGGGAAGGGCAAAAAGTAACTGGGGAAAAGTAACTGGGGAAAAAGGAGCAAAAAAGTCAAATGAGCCCTTCCATTTTCCTTTTCTCATTAGGACAATGGTAAAAATGAGGCCTACTTCATCCATCAGACCTCAAAAGACTTTTTGTAAAACCTTTCAGAGGTTGAGTTTCTTCACTCCTGCTTATTACAACCCTCTCAAGAATTTAAATACATTTCAAAAGATTTTCATAAACTGGCACATGGGTTGCTGGTAAAGTTTTGGGCACTCTCTTTGCTGGTGAGGTGTCAGAAACAAAGCAATTTCATGTTTGTTGCTTTCTACTTCCATTTAGTCCTATATTCCATCCAACACCCTACCACATATGCCCCATTGCATACCCTTCATACAGTCACTCCATTTGTTATTATTTAAACGACAATAATTTTTATAAGACTCGAGTTATAATTGGGGGCTATTTTGTCGGTACAGTGTATATTTTCCAATTTACCACACATTGAAAGTGGAAAAAGAATCAAATCACACAAGTAAGCCTTCTCCAAAATATTCAATAATTTGGTCTAGAACCTAGCCAATCCCAAAATTCCATGTACCAGTACTCTTAAAAATAAAAAGGGAATTTTCTTGCCTCCTTGAAGGCAAAAAAGAAAGAGAAAAGAATCAGAAATGAGTCAAGGTATATTCAGGTGACGGAAAGCAAGTAATCTGGTCTGGGCTCTGAAACCATCAGTGTTAATAAGCTGTGTGACCTTGGAGAGTGTAATGCCTCTGGCTTTAACAATCACTTAGTTCAACCCTAGTATTTTAGAATTGAGGAAACTAAGACCCTTTCAAGATTTGAAATTCTGACATTCTGTGTTCCTCGCTTTGGTACAAGGCTGAGAACCTGACTTTCAAAATGACCCTCAGGAAATGTCAATACACCCACATTCAAAAATAGATATCGCATATGGCTCTATGTTAATTATTTTAATTACCTCTAATCATTTCCGAATGGCACAGACATGGGCACTGTTTCCTGGCCATTATGGACATGTGTATTCACACTGTATACTCATCTGCCCTAAAAGTATCCAGCCCACAACATGCCATTAGCTGAAAGCTTTTTCACAACAGAACTTAGTAAATCTCAAGCATGTTTTATAAACAAGGTTGGAACAATGTGGGTAATACAGACAGGCACAGGTCAGTGTTCCAACACAGAACTGAATGTTTCTTTCTTTCTTTCCTTCTTTCTGGCACTCATGCTCTATTCTGTTTAACTTAATTATGAACATGCATTCTCTGTCCTACTAGAGGCAAGCTCCTAGAGGGCAGAATGTATATCCAATTCAATTTTGCATTGCCCAAATACAGTATTATGCACATAACAAGGGCTTAAGGAATGAAGTATTTACTGTGGAATATTTTCTATACTTGAATATAAACAACAAAAATCCCACAAGGTGCACTAGGTCCATCTACCAGCTCAATGAGGAATGGTATCCCCCTGAAATCAGAAGTCACTCCCACCTCAATTGAGCTGATACTAGACTCAGATCTCAAGGCTACTGCAAACGCTCAGCCATAACATTTATATATCAAGCATGTGGTACTGCTCCAATGGAGGGGAGATGGACATGATACGTTTAAACAGGACCAAGTTCTTAGGGTCACACCAAATACTCCGAGAAGGAAAACTAAAGGGACGTAGGGTGGTAGAAATAATTCTGCCAATTAGCAGGAACAAATCAGGGCAAGGTGGGAGCAGAGCAAAATCACGAACAATCTTAGGTAATAGCATGTCCCAGTAATGGCAACACTTTGTTTATTTGGGGAATTTTAGATAGAATAAGGATATGTATATTCTAAAACAAGTATACAATATAACAGAGAGGAGTGTTTTTTAACTTGTCAATGTTACATGTAACATGAATAATTAGACACTATCATTTGTTTCACCAACTTTAACACCATTAGTAGTCGAGTTTTCTAATCACTGTACTTGGTAAAATTTGGCATTCTGGTGTTAAAACATTCCCCCCTTCCCCCACCGTTTATGCTAAGCAAGCAGTCAGTTGATTTGGGAGAACAAAGGGACTTCTGGAGAGAGGAAATCTCTGCCCCTCGCCCTCTGGCACCATTCAAGTTAAGTTGGGGAGCTGTCCTAAACTTTCAGCAAACCGCAATTCTAACACATACGCTAACTGATATATCGAGTGAACTGGAATCACAGAGCCATTTTCTGCATTTGCCAGTCGTGGGGTCCAGCAAAGATAATTAAAAGCCCATTGCACAATACTATAAAATGAAAAGATAAGGGGTATCCACCGACCCGTCTGGAATCAGACCAGCCATCCTATCAACTTCAGCCAGATGGGACTGGCCAGAGGAAACTGTATTCTTTCCTCAGCAGGCACAGAGAGCGATTAAAGAAGATTGTAATGTCTTCTTGTACTCAAAAAGTTAAAACACGAGAATTCTCTGAAGGGAGTAGAATGCGAAGATTCATAAGCGAGTGGCTATTAAAGTCCCCATTAGGACCCTCTCTGAACTACCTCCATTTAAGTGGAGAGGCAAATTAGCCCCCACTGGCATTTATGTTTAGAAGAGGCTGGCAGAAAGAAGCAGCCCACATTTGGATGCTTAAGGTCTCTGACATACCCATACATAAATCATTTCAGGGCAAGGCTGTCATCCTGCATCTTCTGCTCTGCCTTTTAAATGGATGGGACCCCAACATCCCATTCTCCTCAGGGTAAGGAGTGGGGGTGGGAAGTTCACAGAGAACAAAGAATAGTGACTTCCTTTTCCCCCTACTAAAGACAGATGTAGTAAAAAAATAACTACATTATAATGTTTGCCCACTTTAAAATACCAAACTGCAAACAGGTAGACTGAACGATAATGTTTGAGAGCCCCTAAATCTACACAAAGATGTGTCTATTAAAGGAACATGGAAATGAATCTATTAAAGAAAGGCTAAGTGTGATTGATTGCAGTCACACGTGCTTTCATTTGTAGAGCTACATCTATTTAGTGATTGCATCTTTATAAAGATACATTCTGGATAACAGGGGCAGTTATATTTTTATTTCATCTACCAAGTTGCTGTTTCAAATAAAGAAACAGATTTACAGTAACTGAAGAACACACAAATCACATACAAAAAAAAAAAAAGCCAGTTATTTTATCCTTTGAGTGTGGCTAGCAAGGCTCCTTTGTGTCTACAAATTTCCCTGGGTGGTGCTGTTGCCAAGAAATTCTAATTCATGACAAGGTTTTCTGCGAATTGGGGACAGAGGCAAACCTGCGGATGGACAGACCCTACAGTTTGCTTTGTCTTCTGGCTGATATACCTGGTGGCCCAGGCCTGCAGAAGGAAGTGCAAAGGCAAGATCTTCACATAAAAGGAGAAGCAATGTGGCTCACAGACCAAATCCCATCCCTGGTACCATGAGGCTGTTCTTGGAATGCAACCATTTCTGTAGGTTTTCCCCTAGAGATTCCTTATACCAAAGGCCCTCATAAAAATTGTTTCAGGGTGCCTGAAACCAAGATGAAATTGCAGTGTTATGGGGACACTTTAGTCCTTACAGTAGCCAAGTATGCCATTAGTTTAAAACAATAGGGGAATGGGGGAGGAGAGAGGAATGTTCTATGATTTATTTATTTGTTTCCAGTAGCAGTGGAAAATTTTCTCCCAGCAAAGAGAGACCTGAAACTGACCCCATCTGCCAATTATGAATCAGCATTAACAATAAACATAATTCTATAAGACTTTTCAAGCAAACATGAGATGCTCCTCAATGACACGATGCAAAGCTAAGTCCAAATAAGACTTAGATCATCACTGCTTGACCTGCACTCATGAAATAGCAGACTAGAGATAGAATATATAAAAGTTCTAAAAGTCTTTATATATTCTAGAAGAAAATAAAAGCATTGTATCATATTCTTTTTATTTTCCAAGTCAGCAGTGTGTCTAAAAACAAAATCATGATTTCTATTGGCAAGAAAAGTCATGAATGAGTTTCCCTTTACCCATATCAAGTGGTACCCCATAAGAAACTCTGGTTTCTGTCCTACCCTTGACCTTTTCCTACTTTTGCTCAGACAGCTCTTGGAAATTTTCCTACAAGTTTTCAAAGCGCTTAAGGCTGGTAGTCTTAAGAATTTTGCGTCAGCTGAATTCTATAAAATAATAGACCACATGAGCACAGTGTAATTTACAGTTATATGACAGGCAGAAAGATGATGTTACTTGGGCCAAGTGCTTAAGTATGCAGTCAGAGCCCAGGAATGGAGAGCTGTTAATGTGTGACGTCCATTTGGATTTCAGAATTATACCAGCAACAATTATTTTCAGACTTGGAGCTATGTGGCTAAGGCATCATTGCCAGAAAATCCAATGTCAAAATGAGGATCTCCCTGACAGGAGGTGGCCCTGCCACAGTCAGTGACTTTGTCACAGGCTCACTGACTATTAGGCAGGACAATTATCCCATATCCTAAGTTTAAAATAAAATCCCCAAATCACTTATCTTCAATTTTCAAATGTAAAAATGTTCTTGAGTTTATCATCGAAGCCACTCTTTCTCTAGAAACCAAGTCAGATTATGAGAATCTCCACATTTCGCTCATCTCCACGAGCCCAGGTACATTGTTCACTTTAAGAAGAACAACTAGTAATTACTCCTCATTTGACCTCTAAAATCTGATTACCCCAGAGCATAAGGAAACTTCTTCCTGTCTGGGGTTCTTTGCAGAAATCTTGCTGAGCTGTTTTGAGCAAAAGAGTCTCAAAATTTCATCATCTGATAGTTGATTTGGAACTAACAGCTGCATATCACCATCACCACCCCTTATACTCAGAAGCAGCAAGACGGTTTGGGGTGGGGGAAGAAGGAAGGGATAGAGGCTAAAGGTTTTGTCATCAGTGTAAACCTATGGTCGTAGTCGCCTTTATATAGAGCAGTTGAGACTATGGAGTCCAGAGCATAAAGCTCACTGGAGTGATATATTGTTTATTAGTGCTTCCCCACAAGTTATGCATCAGTATTGGCTCTAAGCATGCCGCTGAATAAGTTGGCTACGGGTTTTAAGGTGAGAGTGGCTGGCAGTTAGAGAGGGTTAAGGCAAGAAGTGAGGGGGTTCCGAGGGGTGAAAAATCCTTTGCCTGTAGAAACTGAACTAGAGCTTCCCTGAAGGGGGAGGAGGCAGAGGTGCAGGGGGAGGAGGGGAGAAGGAAGAGCAGAGGCTTCTTAGGAAACAATAGATCTAATACATCCTCTAATTGTCAAACCAGTGATGTTTCTTTGCAGATCTAGAGTTTGTCCTGGATGGTCTAGCCAGATCTAGAAAAGCAGGTTTCCTGTGAAGAGACCTTCCTCCAAATCTGGCTTTACTACTCGGAAAACTTGAACCAAAACAAAGTTGCATGATTCATCAGTAGGGAACGTTCTAACAAATAAAGCCAACTTTCTTCCTTCTAACACTGCTTAACAGTTAGTCACAAACAAGGGCTGCCTTGGGCAGGCTGACTAAATCAACAGATTCCCTTCTCTAACCTGTCTAGACAGTTGTTAATATGCAACCGATTCCACACCAGTGGGCTGACAGTGTGAAATGAGGGCTATTTCAGAAAATGAAATTCAGGCAACATTTTGGTTTAATTAGCATTGGAAATAAAAGGAAGAAAAAGATCCAGATACACTCTCGTTAAGGATAAGGATGCATCGAATAAAGACTTTATGCTAAAAATATGTGAACTGTGTATGTGTTCACAGAGAGGCAGTCAAGCATCTGCCAGCGTCCTTGGACAGGAATGCATGTGTGGACACACTGACACCAGAGGCCAATACCTGGAGGAAAACTCACAGCCTCTGACCAGAAGAGAACTAGTAACAATGGTACAGTTAGAGGATCCGCTTTGCCACTCAGCTCCTTATACCAAAAGCCAAGCCTCTTTTGCTAAAGCAGCGACTGTTACATCTCAGCCTCAAGCTGGCAAATCCTGCTTTGGATCCCGGCAGAAGAAATTCAGCCGTTCATTAGCCTTAACAAGCTGCTGTCACTAAGCGGAGAAGTTACATGAGCAGCCACACACCGAGTCTCTCACAGCCCTCCCCTCAAGGGCAAGCGGGTTTCTCCAGGACGGACTGTACAAGTTCACACTTCCTATGTGCAAATCCGGACTGTCTTCTTGGACTTTCCATGGTGCACACTGTAGAATTTTTAAATACCCGTGTCCCCCTGCCCCCACCCACCATCTTTCCTGCAGAATGTCCCCTCAGCAGCTCCTAATCGCTGCTGAAAAAAAACCACTGTTTCCGCAGCAGAGCCAGCACTTTCCACTGACCAGCACTTTCTTTATTCCACTTCACAAAGCCCAGTGAACTTGTCACCAGCCCCGCTTCATCCTCCCTGGGACGGCTAGCCAACTTGGCATCGGTGCCCTTCAGCATCCTAGGAGTTTCTTAACTAGTCCTCTAAGACAAAGTCAGAGGCATGGAAGCACACATCAGTCTTTGTCTGAGGTTGTGCTGCCTAACTAGAGAAGGACCCTAAACAAAAAAGAGAAACAAGGACACGCATAGAGGCATCACACTGGGAAAACCTACAATGCATTGTCAGCCTCAGCTACATCTTCCCGTCCTCCTTGAGTATCTTTTGTCACTGGGCTCTTTTCTCTTTTGCCTACCTTCTAGTCTCAAAATCAAGCTCCTATTCTTTATTGACACTCGCTAATTACTGAAAAACACTCCGCTTTGCTCCTGCCCACCCTCCCCCCGCCCCCCATCCGATGGTCGTAAGCACCAGTTGAAATAGATGAACCTGATTTCAGGTTCCAAGTGGGTAGAGCTCATGCATGCGAGAACGTGGGCCCTGTCAGCAATCGCTCCTAACACCCCAAACCACCTTCCCACCCGGCTCCTCCGAACCCCAGAAGTTCGGCAGGTCTCTGATAGGGGACAGCAAACCCGACAACGTGTGCGCAGGGATGTGTGTTGGCGACTGAAACGCAGGCAGCTCGGACCGGCTGCTCAGCTCGGCACACTACGAGGTTAGGGGTGGGTGGAGAGGTAAGCGCAGATGACTGTTTCAGAAAACATTTTCAACAACAGACAGCCAAAAAGGAAGGGAAAAAAATCAAACAAACAAACAAAAATTTCGACCCAGAGCCCACACCAACGCAGCCCCTGCGTCTCCGCCGTCACCACACGATTTACACAAGTAATTTAAATCATTCACCTGCTGCCAGGTCTCCTCCAGGGATGGCAAAGCTGAGAAGTAGCCGGTGTCGTGGACAAGTTGTAGCTCCTGGAATATACTATAACTAGCCAACACGTCCATGCTGCTGCTGCCGGGCAAAACGGGAGGCAAAACCCTCCCCCGAACACAGTTGGGGCTGTTTGTTTGTCAGTCTGTCTGGCTCACCCCCCAAGAAGGCAGACATCCAGTGGCCCTTTTGTTTTGTTTTGTTTCAGTCAACTAAAAAGGAAAAAAAAAAAAAAATCAATGCAGCAGAGGGAGAGAGGAGGTGAGAGAGGAGCGAGTGAGTGGGGTGGATGGAGAGAGGCATCCAGCGTGTACAGTGCAGACGACTGCCAGGAAAAGGGGACTTCTCCACGGGAGTAACAATTCCCTTCCAGGGCTCTAATCACTCCAGCTCGTGGATCAGGAAGGGGGATGCAAACTCACTGACACGAAGCTGCCATCTATTTCTGCAGCGCTGTTCGCTCCTAATGCAATCTTTGCTCTTTATTTTGGGAGGTTGCATTTTTTTCTCTCGCGATCGCTTCTCTCCCCCCCTTCCCTTCCCTCCCCACCCCCCACTCCATCCTTGCTAGTTTGTAGTCTTCCCCCTCCCTTTTCTCCTCCTCCTGCTCTTCCCCCTCCCCAAACTCCCTCCCTCCGCCCGGTTCTCCGCGCAGCCGTGGGATCTCGGAGGAGGGCGTCCATTAGGCCGCGTGTGACCATGTAAGGTAAACAGGGGGCTCATGAAGTCACTGAGGACCAATGGGGAGCCCGGAGCGGGGCCTGGGGCGGGGCTTGGCCCTGGCGGCGGGCGCGGATTGGCGCGCTGCGGATCTCCCTGCTGCCTTACAAGGCGGTGCGAGGCGAGCTATTTTTAGAGGGCTATATAAGGGGGCTGAGGCGGCCGCCGGGCGGCCGGGGAGCGTGAGCGCAAGGGATGGGGAGGGTCGCAGCGACACTCGCGCCAGCTCCCGGGACGCCAGGGCGGATGGGCTCGGGTTGGTCGCCGGCCTCCGACCCTCGACTAGGTGCCTGGCGGAGCCCGGTGCGTCCGGAGCCCGCGCCCCTCAGAGGGGTCGCGCGTCGCCGCGGCGGCGCTGAGGCTGGCGGTCGGGAGGTGAAAGTCCGGATTGCGGGGTCAGGACGCCTCCTGGAGGGGGCGCGGCGCAGGGGGCCGCGGGAAAGCCGCCGAGGGCGCGGAGCGGGAAAGGAGGACACTGGCCACCTCGCCTCCGCGTGGGCACGGGGCAAGGGGGACCCACGCGTGGCGGTGCCGGGGAGGTCCTCACGTACTCAAAAACAAGCAGAAAAGGCATCCAGGGCCCGTTCCCGAACTCCCCACAGACTGGCAGGGTGCAGAGAAGCGCCTGAGGAGGAAGTGCCACACAATGGGCGAGAACAAAGGGGAGCGGAGCGAGACTGCGGCCTGCGCCCGCCCCCTGCTTGCGCACAGTCCCCGCCCCGCCCCGCGGGCGCCGCCGCCGCCGCCGCCCTCCCGCGCCACCTTCTGACCCCGAGCGGGAGACCCGGTCTGGAGTCCGGCGGCTAGAGGTGGTTGCGAGGAGCCTGTTGCTCGAGTGTGCGAGGAAGAGGCTAGAGGGAGCCTAGGTAGATGTGGGAGGCAGGCTGGAGCTGGCAGCTTGCAAGGGGGCCTTTACGTGAGGCTCCCCATGGGGTCTCCAGCGAGTTGTCTGCAGAGCTGTGATGGTGAGAGGAGGAACTCGATTTCTCGTTTTCTGGAGTTGGGATGTGGACATATAGAGATCTGTTATATCTGAGATGAAAACCCTGCACAGTACACGTTAGGGTTGGCCAATTGTTTGCTTGACCTTAAATGGTTAGTGTGGTTTAAGCTTCCCCAAAATGCACTGTGAGCTGAGCTTCCACTTTTGGAATGATTGCAGAATTCGGTGCTTAAGAGATGAGAAACCGTTCTACCAGTAATGGAAGAAACACTTCACCTAATCACCCTCCTTGTCTTTCCCTCCCTTTGACTATGTAGGACTCGATAACAGAATATTTGAAAGATTCTACTCTATGAAACAAGCACAGATTGAAATTCAGTATTTGCCGAGGAACATTAAACAGGAGTTACTGGGATTGAGGAAAGCCTGATTTATTTACTTGTTAGTGTCTGGAATTATGTTGGCCAGATTCATAGCATTCATTGTATGAGTATAATTGGTACATTTACTCCAATGTAGATGCAGACGCATCTGCAATTAGATGTGCAAGGACGCTGCCAGCTAACTAGCTGCATGACTTCGAGCGAATTACTGGGTCAGAACTTCTACCTACCCATCTCAGAAACAGAAATAGTGGCATCCACCTTGTCTAATTGTTATGAAGAGTCAGAATATCTTTGGTAACTCACCTAGCATAGTATCTGACACTATTAGGTGAATACTAAATATTAGCTATCTTTGGCTCCCCACTTGAGCTACGTAAACTAATAGGACCATTAGGAGAATATACTATTGGATCTTGGAGATAGAGGAAAGGTAGAAACCCCTTGCTAGTTTGTTACAAGGTGTCCTCTCCTCTGATCCCCATGCTATTTCAACTCGGGGGATGGGCAGGAGCCATTGAGAAACACTAGGGCAAAAATATGTTCACGAATAATAGGGAAAGGAAAGGAACTTGGGTATAGAAAAACTAGAGGCAAAAGGTGAGGCAAGACCAACCATGTAATTTGGTACTTGAGACTCAAGTGAACTTATATGTGTCACATTATAACCATTTTTGAATAAAACAGGACATATCGGTTAACGTGAGTTTCAAGATTTTATAAATAATAGTTACCATTTATTAAGCACTTGGAATGTGCCGTATGTACATAAACATTTTATATGCAATGTCTCATTTAATCTTAAGGACAGCCCCAAGGTTTGCACTTTTATTATCCCCAACTTTATGGATGAAGATACCCAGGCTTGGAAATACTAAATAAGTTGGTCAAGGTCTCACAACCTGGAAGTGGTCAAGCAGGGATTCAAATCCAAGAGCATCTCACTCCCCACACTGTTCTACTCTGAGCTTTGTATGGTGAAAAATGGGGTTCCTCAGCTTTAAGTCAATATATGTTTACAAAAATTGCTTGGGTGGGGCCGGAGGAGAGGGCTTCCATTGAGACTTTTCCTATGTAACTATCAGCCATCTGACTTGCATAAGGACTCAACCAAAATTTTACAAAGCAAATACTGCAAACCTCATTATGATCTTTGCTCCAAGCTTTGTAGAATATTTTAGATTCATTTTAAGAGATGTATGCAGCAAGGCATTCTGAAAGGCACATTTTCAATATTAGTTATATTTAGCTACTTTTCATAGCCTAGAGGCCCAAGATTCACATTGCAAAACACATGCAAGGTATCCAAATGTACAAAGTAATCAACAAATTAAGATCACAAGAGAACTTTGGCAGTTCAGCAAACCAAAATAAACTGCACTGTTATCACTACCACTTACTCATTACCTTCTTTGTACCTGGCATTTTACACATACCTCTGATCTCCACAATCCTGTGAGGGAGCTGTTAGTGCTCCATTTTTTTAGATGAAGATACTGAAGTTTAGAGAGTGCATGTAATTTGCTCATTGCCATGGGTCTGGTAAGTGGTAAAAGCAGATTGGAATACAGGTCTGCCTCCAAATTGACTCCAAAATCTGTCTTCTCCACAAGTATTACCTTGGGAGGTGCTCATTTTACTTCTAGTAATGTCACTCTTCGGAAGTGATCCTATAGGAAACACCCTAGAGTAAATAATAAATTATCCCCCCACCCGGGAGAGCTTAGAAATAAATGAGGATATTTTAAGAATAAAATAGTAAAAATTTAATATGTAAATAGACACATTCAAGGCATCAGGCTTTTTCCACCAATAAAATTCTGCTTCATTAGTATAGGAAGTCTTTATTATCCCAGTGTGATTAGTACTCCTGAGAGTAAATCCACTTAAAACAGGGACCAAATTTCAGACCAATCAGTGAAGAAAGGTTTGCCTGAGACTTTATTTGAAAATAAAACTCAATGTTATTAAAATGCATTTATTCTGTCCTGTATGGGCACACCTCATTTTATTGTACATAGCTTTATTATGCCATGCAGATACTGCTTTTTTTATATAAATCAAAGGTTTGTGGCAACTCTGCTTGGAACAAGTCTTATCAGCATAATTTTCCCAACAACATGTACCCACTTTGTGTCTCTGTAACATTTTGGTAATCCTCACAGTATTTCAAACTTTTTTGCTATTATATCTGATAATGGTGATCTGTGATCAGTTATCAGTTTTACTATTGTAATTGTTTTGAGGCACCATGAACTGTGCCCAGATAAGACGTAGAACTTAATAACTAGTGTGTGTGTGCGTGCTGATTACTCTACCAACTGGCTCTTCCCCTCCCTCTCCTCAGGCCTCCCTATTCCTTAAGACACAACAATATTGAAATTAGGCCAATTAATAACCACCACTATGGCCTCTAAGTGTGCAAGTGAAAGGAAGAGTGACGTATCTCTTTTTTATTTATTTTTATTTTTATTTATTTTTATTATTATACTGATGTATCTCTTTAAATCAAAATCTAGACATAATTAAGCTTAGCGAAGAAGGTATATAAAAAACCGAGATAGACCAAAAGCTAGGGCTTTGCACCAAACAGTTGGCCACTCTGTGAATGGAAAGAAAAAGTTATTGGAGGAAATTAAAAATGCTACTCCAATAAACAAACAGATGATAAGAAAGCAAAACAGCTTTATTGCTGATATAGAGAAGGTTTTAGTGGTGTGGATGGAAGATCAAACCAGCAACAACATTCTTTTAAGCTAAAATCTAATCCAGGGCAAAACCCTGACTCTCTTCAATGTTTTGAAGGATGAGAGAAGTGAGGAAGTTGCAGAAGAAAAGTTGGAAGATAGCAGAGGTCAATTTATGAGGTTTAAGGGAAAAAGTCATCTCCATAACATTACAGTACAAGGGAAGGAGCAAGTGCTAATGTAGAAGCTGCAGCAAATTATCCAAAAGACTGACCTAAAATCATTGATAAGGGTAGATGATGCAGCCTTCTATTGAAAGAAGATGCTGTCTAGGACTTTCATAGCTAGAGGAAGAAAGCAGTGCCTGGCTTCAAAACCTCAAAGGACAGGTTGATTCTCTTTTTAGGATCTAATGCACCTGGTTCCTTTAAGTTGAAGACAATGCTCATTTACCATTTTCAAAGTTGTAGGGCCCTTAAGAATTATACTAAATCTACTCTACCTGTGTTCTATAAATAGAAGAACAAAGCCTGGGTGACAGTACATCTGTTTATATGATGGTTTACTGAATATTTTAAGGTCATTGTTGAGACCTACTGTTCAGGAAAAAAGATTCCTTTCAAAATGTTACTAATTGACAATGCACCTGGTCATGTAAGAGCTCTAATATAAGGAGTTGTACATGTTGTCATGCCTGCTAACACTACATCCATTATGCAGCCTGTGGATCAAGGAGTAATTTCAGCTTTTAAATCTTATTATTAAAGAAATATATTTCATAAGACTATAATTGCCATAGATAGTGATTTTCTGATGGATCTGGGCAAAGTAAATTAACTTTCTGAAAAGAATTCACCATACTAGATGCTATGAAGAACATCTGTGATTCATTTGTGGAAAAGGTCACAATATCAACATTAACAGGAGTTTAGAAGAAGTTGATTCCAACCCTTCTGGGTGACTTTGAGGGGTTCAAGACTTCAGTGGAGAAAGTAACTGCAGATATGGTGAGAATAGCAAAAGAACTAGAAGTAGAGCCCAAAAAGGTGACAAAAATGCTGCAATCTCATGATAAAACTTGAATGAATGAGAAGTTGCTTCTTACGGATTAGCAAAGAAAGTTCTTTTCTGAGATGGAATCTACTTCTGGTGAAGATGCTATGAACATTGTTGCAATGACAAACTATTTAGAATATTATTATACATAAAATGAGTTGATAAGGTAATCACAGGGTTTGAGAGATTGACTCTCATTTTGAAAGAAGCTGTACTTTTGGTAACATGCTATCAAACAGCATTGCATGCTACAGAGAAACCTTTCATGAAAGGAAGCATCAGTGTGACAAAATTTATTGTTGTCTTTTTCTAAGAAATTGCCACAGCCACTCCAGCCTTCAGCAACCCACTCTGATCAGTCAGCAGCCATTGACACCGAGGAAAGACCTTCTACCAGGAAAAAGATTATGACTTGCTGAAAGTTCAGATGATAGTTACCAATTTTTAGTAGCAAAATATTTTAAAATTAAGGTATGTATATTGTTTTTTTCTTAGACACAATGCTATTGCACACTTACTATAGTATACGGTAAATATATGCACTGGGAAACAAAAAACTTGCGTGACCCACTTTATTGTGATATTTGCTTTATTGCAGTGGGCTGGAACCAAACTCAGCAATATTTTCAAAGTATGCCTGTATTTAATAATATTTATGTTGCAAGTACAACTGTGCTAATTGTAAAATGAATAAATCAAGAAAGTTATTGTTGGTTTAATTTTTCTACAAAATGTAAAGCACCTTTTGGGGCCCAGAACACAATACCCCAATATGTATGGCACCTTGACATGCTGAGTATTTTGAGCCAAAGGAGATTGGGAGAGCCACGAAAGCAGGAATTTCTCTCTGACCTTCCCCTACTCCTATTTTCTCTCCTGAAACAGATCATAGAAACTGAAATTTCTCTCCCTCAAAGCAAGCCATAAAACTAAGAAGGTCATTCTCTGACCTCCTCCCTTTTGACCTGAAGACCTTCATGTGACAGGTGTTCTGCCCCTCCCTAGAGGCCAAAGAGAATCTGAACAAACAGGCCTTGCTAAGTTTCCAGTTTATTACCATTAGGCCATACCTCCTTTGTATCCAGTCCTCCTTCAACATGACTGTTCATCCTTCATCACACCTAAGCATTAAAATACTGTTTTCCCTGGGTCTTTGTGTCTTCATTTTTGAAGGCTCCCCTGTCATGTAAAACTTTGATTAAATAAATTTGTGATACTTTTCTCTTGTTAAACTGTCTTTTGTTATCGGAGTGTCAGCCATAAACCTTGTGATAAGGGAGGAAAAGCTACTAGTTTTTCTCTCCCACACACCTTACAACATGCCTTATTTCATATTTGACTTTTACAGGATAATCAAAAAGAGGGTCATTTTGTAAAAATGTTAGAGGGCTTCATCAGTTTCCCCAAGGGTCTCAATTAGTTTTTTGTATTCAGAGTATTCTCTTCTGAAGCAGCAATATAGTCACCCTCCCTGTTGATTTTACTTCCACTTGTTAGTTTAACTCTACAAATCTCTATTTGCCAGTGGCCTTATCAACCTTACTTTCACGGACATCATAAAATCTTACACTTTTGGCACAATTTGCAGTTTTACTTTGCAGTATAATTGAATATACTGCATTGTATTGTAAATGTTTGCCACTGTGAAAGCAGGAGAGAAGATTGGTGTTAAGAAGGGACGTTTGTGTGGGAGATTAATTTATAAGTGGTCCTGTCATTAATAAATATTTTCATGTACTGACTTTTTCTTCCCTTCACAATCTTACTACACTGGAGGAAAGTGTGAACTTGGGTTGTGTCATAGAAAACGTGAGTGTCAGAGAGGCGGAGTTTGGTAAACAAGACTGCCTGAGAAACATGGTTTGAATTTGGAAGAACATGAGAACATGTATGTGGCCACATGTGAGAGTTGTTTCATGATTGAGAAAAAATAAATGGTAGTCTTCTCAGGCCTTTAGTGTCCTGGATAAAAATATGTCTTAAAAATACGTCTATCTGTTTTCATTGTGTGCTCACTTTCTGCTCATAATTTGACTTCTCACTTGTTCTGCCTACAGGAAAAAATGTACTAGTTACAACCACAGGAGCCTGGTCACTGTGGCAGTACTATTGCTATTGTCAATGTCAAATGTCCAAAGACATTTTAGTTAATATGTGTATTTTTTGTGAGTTTAGTTAGCATGGGTCTGACTTCCTAGGTTTGTTTAATTTTAAGACACTAACATATTAAGATTTCTAGACATGATGGACTTTAAAAAATGGTCTCAGTGAATTAACCAAAAACTCTTACTATCTTCTTCAGAAGACATCCCAATCTTGCCACTAGCTTTTAGAATTCTGTGGGTATATTATAGTTTAACAAAACATTTATTTTTAAATAAAATGCCAAAGCCAACCCTAATGTTACATCTTACATCACAGTGGGTCATACAAAATGGGTAAAAGAGGGGCCTGGTAGATTGTGAGTTATGGGCATGTGACCCAGGAGACAGTTTGCTTCTTCCTTCTAACTCAAGTGATCTATTGCTTAACAAAAATTCACCTATCCTCATGATAAAGGTAAGGAATTTACGAGTCCAGCAAAAGTTCACTGTCAAGAATGCTCTGTCCAAACCTTAGAATGTTGGACTTTGAATGTCAGTATGACCTGTATTACATGATTCCTGTGGTGATAAATATCAGTAGTCACTTTTCTAGCTTGAGCTATCAGCACCTAAAGTGTCAGTATCCTCTCTGAAGAACAAAATCATCATTTGAATTCAATCAGTCATTCAACATATATTATGTAAACCATTCAGTCACTTAACATATATTATGCAAAGGACTTAGGTTGCAAATAAAATGGTAAACACAGACATATTACCAATATCAATGTCTGAGAGACTAGTACTGTGTCTCAGAAAAGACATTTGAAGTGTTCAGTCCAACCTTCATCAGATCTACTGCTTCCCTTTGCAACATTGCTTTCAGGAGATGCCCAGTTCCTCCAATGATAGGAGATCCCAGCAAGCACTAGGATAAGCTGCTGTGATTGAACCTAATTGGATGATTTTCACCATCTAAGAATAGCATCACAAGCTTTCAGGGGTCTCTGGACAAAGATTTTGGAAAAGAAGCCAGTAGGAAATGAGAAAAAAAAATTTTTTTAACAGTAAAAAGGATTAATTTTGCTGTACAATGACACAAATGCCCAGATAGTTGTGAAGCCAGTGAGAAATCAAGTTGCTAATATTTTGGGGATTCTTAGCTTTTGCGGCACGTGAGGCACAATTTGTAAGATGGTGTTGTGTTTCATCCTGAGCATTTTTTGTTGTGACATGTTGAATACAACACAGTGTAATTATTAATATGTTAAATATCACTGTCAATGTTTTATCAGAATATTATCATTTTTCTTTTAAAAGTGCCATTGCCAAAGGGCTTGGTATGCAGTTAATGGGATTTAACAGCAGAATGCATTTTGGATTTCGTAATGGAAATCAATGGGAGAATAAGATTGATTTGATGGAAAGTCTCTGTACTGCAAACTTTGCTGACAATGACCATTCCTTTAAGTGAGAGATACCTATTCCACAAGTGCTCAGTGATGAGTTTTTATGTATATGATAGATCTCGGTAGTCTGGAAAATTAACAATGTCAGAAGCAGGGTTTTCTTTGTTTTGTTTTTGTTTTTGTTTTTGTTTTCTGACTAGTCTCTCATTTGAATCTGACTAAATTTTCTTTACCAGAAGGTGCTTATTTGAATGCTTTGAAAAGTCAGCTGAGTCACAGTTTTTAATACTGGTCCCTGTTCTTCTCTGGAGTAAGTTATCACATGCTTTAAAATCCTCCATTTGTGCCATCTAAATGGGAGAAATAATGCTTCAATGCCCACCTCAGAATGCTTCACAATTCTCTCCTAACTCTCATCTCCTCCTCCTGCTTTGCAATGCTCAAAGATTATTTGAAGCCAATGTGGTCATGCTTTATACTGTGTCATTTCATTTTGGCTTCTCCCAAACTGGGCATCATGGAAGGCATGCCCTTAGCTGCTCTGCCTCCGTTTGGTCATTATTTGGGAAGCCAGTGCAATCTCATTTGATGAAGACCAAAAGGTAGTATAACTCAGAGAGGCTTACTCCTCTTACCCAATTTGTCCAAATGTGAAATTCTACCCAGCTCTCCTTGTGCCACACATAAGCCCCAATCCTTTCCTTTCCTGTGATATCAATTTTCAATCTTTGAGGACTATTTATGTTAAATCAATCCTTTTTGTTTTGTCCTTTCTACATGTTCAAAACTATTATTTTAAAAAACAATTTATTAAAGAACATACAAAATATCTTTAATAAAATTTAAAAATAATATTGCTTTCTCTAGTATTGTTTGGACACCATATTGCTTGTGCTGGATTCTATCAGCTTGGCCTAAACAGGAGGAGATGGTATTAGCTCAAATGATATCAAATGTGCTTGAAAGAATATAGAAGTTCTAAGGCACCTAGAAAAATTTTCGTAATTAAAGTTACCAAAATCTACCCAAAGTACATGAGATGTTCTCAAAGAACCCACTTTACAGAGGGATTTAGAGTCATATATTTTTCAGAATTTAAGTCACTTCTCAATCTATTAAGACAGTTACTGTTACATTTATCACATTTTAAAAGAAACTATAATCTTGAATATTGTAACATTTCAAAAGGTGATACAATAATGGCCTTTTTGTGAACTAGTGATAGCATTAGCCAAAGGAAAGCTAGAGAGTAAGGACTGGTTAAATATAACTTTCTTCCACACTGCCCTGGGGTAACTGTTGTCCTAAGTGACCTTTAAAGATAATTTAGAATGGAAACGGATCTACTTTAGTAGCTTTACTAAGTATTTGACAACATTGAATTTCCCCTTTTTGATTTGTCTTTACCATAGCAACCTTCTGATCTGTGATTTCCTCTTTTGAAAGAACTGACTTACATGAGATTTCACTTTGTAAACACATAGTATCTATTTTTATTTATTTACATACTTGTTTCTTAATTTTTCTATTCCAGAGAGGAAGTATGAACAAATACAATAAAATACAGGAACTACAATACAAAAAAAATAGCATTAAATAAAAGACATAAGTCAAGTACCAGAGGATAAGGGAGAAAGAAATATACTAGGTATCCATTGTTATTCTAGCTGCATCTCCCATTAAACACTGATCAAGCAATGTTGTTATTTATCCATTAGATCCTTGTAACTTTGCTTAGTGTGATGCAGTGCCCCTAGAGCACAGAATCTCACCTATTTATGGTTATTTACTGGAAAAAAATTTTCAACATTGCTATATGTTTAAAAACTTTATGATAAATTGTTAAAAAAATTAACTTTGAAGTCATAGAGAGAAGAGAAGGAGGAGGCAGCAGATAAAGGGGAGAAGGAGGAAAGGGAAGAGAAGTGTGAATGTAAGACCAGTTTTGAGTGAGGGTGTGTGTGTGTGTGTGTGTGTGTCCACACAAATGAACCTTCTTTTCTCATTTTGGTGTTTCTACTGCAGGTATTTGAATGAAGCTAATTTAGAATAATTTACTGAATGCTCACTAAGCACTGAGTGCTGTACTAAACGCTTTTACACGATTCTCTCATTTAATCCTCCAAACAATATCAAGAAATAGATATTATTGGCATCATCCTTATTTTATTAAGTGGTTAAGTAAATTGCTCAAAATTACAGAGCACAGAAGGAGTACAGCCTGAATTTGAACCCAGTGAACCTGTATTTCAAATTTTAGAGTCCTAACTTTTAAGCTGAAACTAACAATAAGGGCAAAAGTAACAAGGTTCTCAGAACATGTCTGTGTTTTTTACTCTTTTTTGCATCCCCTAAAACCTGGCACCATGCTTGACACAGAATACTTAATACACACTTATTACATGATTATTTGTCATAGAAAGAAACAATAGTACTCATTTGGTTACATTTTTCTCTATGTTCTCCATCATTCCTGCATGATTTCTATCCATTTGTCCATCCATCCATCAATAAATACAATGCAAGGATCCATGATGACTTATGAAGACTGGAACAGGTTCAAAGATTAGGGAGATATCAGCAAGAACCATATAAATTTAGAACATGTAGATTGCAACCAAAATTCAAATAAAAATTTTAAATTTTTTTTGCTTCTTAACATAGACCTAGCTTTAAACATGTGCTATGTCAGTTATGCAGTTATTCTGTAACACATCCCCAGTCTCTACATGTATCTGAATTTTACCCACCCTTCCACAGATTTAACTAATTTCTCCTGATGTTTGCAGGACAAAACTAAGGAAATGTCTAGACCCTCAGGGTAAGGGAAGCCCCTAGAGACTGGCATGTGAATCAGAAACGCAAATGCTTATAGGCCACACAGGTATCCTCAATGAGTAAGGTGGGCCAGGTGAGGATGTTGGATAATTGGAGAAGGCACATTGCATTTAAAGGAGATGACTACTGCTCAACTCCAGCCATCTGTGACAATACAGATCCACCATGTGCTGCTAGATCATTCTATCTTTCAAAAAAAGCAAAAAAAAAAAAAAAGTGAAATCTACTGATTTTTAATTTTGACAAGGAATCCAGATATACCAAAAAAAAAAAAAAAAAAATTTCACAAAGAACAAAAAACTACACAATAGCAGACCAAATTTGGCCAATGGGCCACCAGCATGTGACTTCTGTGTGAGTACCTACCCCTTCCTCAAAGCAGTAGGGGTGACTACTTGTTGTTCTGCTTGGCAACATCCTTCACCAGGAATTATCCCGCCAGCTATGGCTTAAGCATTCAGGTGAGCAGGAGCCCCCGTGCACCCCACCTGAAGGAGGCCGTTCCATTTCCAGGCAGCTCATAGTCATCTTTTTCTAAGACTGAGCTGTAGTCCAGCAGACCTCTAATTTCTTTTTTTTTTTTTTTTTGAGACGGAGTCTCGCTGTGTCGCCCAGGCTGGAGTGCAGTGGCCAGATCTCAGCTCACTGCAAGCTCTGCCTCCCGGGTTTTTACACCATTCTCCTGCCTCAGCCTCCCGAGTAGCCGGGACTACAGGCGCCCGCCACCTCGCCCGGCTAGTTTTTTGTATTTTTTAGTAGAGACGGGGTTTCACCGTGTTAGCCAGGATGGTCTCGAACTACTGACCTCGTGATCCGCCCGTCTCGGCCTCCCAAAGTGCTGGGATTACAGGCTTGAGCCACCGCGCCCGGCCTCTAATTTCTTCATATTGGGGATGTTCTGTCTTCTGTAGCATCCCCAAAATACATCCCTTTCCTTTTTCATATACCAGCCCTTAAAGAACATGAAGGCAATTATCAATTTGCAGTGGCTGTTGTGAGGAATACTAGAAGGACATCTATTATTTCAAGTGTGGTCCAACCAGTGCAGAGGCAGACTTGGGTTATATTTTCCTTTGTTTCCAAAACTATATTTCTATCAAGGCAACCTAAATTTAATTTTGTAAGTGCATCTCATGGTTTCCTTATATTAAATTTATAATAAACTAAAAACCTATTGGTCATTTTTTAACATGAGCTACTATAAAAACAGGCATCCCTCATTCTTGCTATTTTACCCCAAGACAGGAACTTCATGTGTACTTATTAAACTTCATTGTTTTATATTTGGCTCATTTCCTTTCTTTGGAAATCTTTTTTAGATTCTCGATTTTATGGTCTAAAACATTTGCTATCTTTATCGATTCCATATTACCTATAAATTGGATAGGCCTGATAATAACAGCTAACATATATAAAGTTTGCTATGTTCCAGACACTGTTCTGAATGCTTTACATATATTATTTCATGCTCACAACTGAATTCTCAATTAGCTACTAATCATATACCTATTATACACATATAAGAAAACTGTGGCACGTTAAGTAACTGGTCCTGGACCACACAACATGTAAGTGATAGGAACAGGTGAGGTGACTCCAAAGTCTGCAAGCTTAGTTGATATCCTTTGCTTTACCCCATCAGATCTCAGAGAGCAATGTAGACAGACAACACTAGAATGATAAGCCCTTTTAAAAACTGCCCTCCTGTAATCCCAGCACTTTGGGAGGCCAAGGTGGGTGGATCACAAGGTCAGGAGTTCAAGACCAGCCTGGCCAATATGGTGAAACCCCGTCACTACTAAAAATACAAAAATTAGCTGGGTGTGGTGGCAGGCACCTATAGTCCCAGCTACTCGTGAGGCTGAGGCAGGAGAGTCGCTTGAACCTGGGAGGCAGAGGTTGCATTGAGCCGAGATTATGCCACTGCATTCCAGCCTGGGCAACAGAGCGAGACTCCATCTCAAAAAAGAAAAGAAAAGAAAAGAAAAAACATAAATAATAAAAATTGGCTGGGCGCGGTGGCTTATACCTGTAATCCCAGCACTTTGAGAGGTGGATCACGAGGTCAAGAGATCGAGACTATTGTGGCCAACATGGTGAAACTAAACATACAAAAATTAACTGGGCATGGTGGTGTGTGCCCATAGTCCCAGCTACTCAGGAGGCTTGAGGCAGGAGAATCGCTTGAACCTCGGAGGTGGAGGTTGCAGTGAGCTGAGATTGCGCCACTGCACTCCAGCCTGGTGACAGAGTGAGACTCTGTCTCAAAAAAAAAAAAAAAAAAAAAAAAAGCAGCTCTACAATGTTGCTAGCATTAAAATGCTAAGAGCATAGATTATTATTCCCATTTATCAGATAAAAAAAGCTGAGGCTTGGAGGTTAAAGCAACTTGTTGAAACCACATAGGAGGCTGCGGCAAAGTGAGTGCTAGTCCCCACACCCCTGCCCTCTTTCCACTGCCTAACTTTATCTCCAATGTGCTGTTACTTCAAATCTGATTAGTTGCATGGAGAGCTACCCATCCTATGGCCACTCATTAAGTGCAAGCATTTTCTCCCTGGTGGAAAATGCTCTTGATTATTTACGCCTTTCCCCCTTTTTTTCTTTGCTACCAGCATCCTAATGCTCTGATTGAAATATGTTCAGTTAAATATATACTTGCCCGGCCTCCCTTGTATTTAGGGATGCCAGGGGCACAGTTCTGACTAATAACATACGAAAACAAGTCTTCTGGTATGCATTAGTTTTCTAGGGCTGCCATTGCAAAGTACCACAACCTGGGTGGCTTCCGGAAAGGTAATGTATTATCCCATAGTTCTGGAGGCTAGAAGTCTGAAATCAAGATGTCTGTAAGATTGGTGCTTTCTGAGGGCTATGAGGGAAGGATCGATTCCAGGCCTCTCTCCCTGGCTTGTAGATGCAGGCTTCCTATTCACATGGCTCTCTCCTAGTATGCATGTCTCCATGTCCACATTTCCCTTTTTTTATATTGGGTTAGAGTCCACCTTAATGACCCCCTTTTAATTTGATTACCTCTGTGAAGACCTATCTCCAAATAAGTTCAGATTCACAAAGAACAAAAACTACACAGATGGAGAGGTACTGGAGGTTGGGAAAAACGTATCTGTTTTTGGAGAGGACAAAATTCAACCCATAATGGGGGGGCTGGTATAGGTTGCTGGGGAAGCTTTTGCTTTCTTTGTAAAGGGGGACAACCATGGTGTGTCTTCCTTCCACTGCCCCTCCTTCTCTCTGCCTTACATACTGCCTCAGTAATTGGAGCTACTCAGCCATATCATGATTATGAGAGAATGACCAAGAGAACTAAGGAACTGAACCTATACCAGGAACTGCCCAAGTCTGGATATCTTGTTACTTAAGAAAAATAAACCCCTATGCTGCAAGTCATGTAGTTGGGTTTTCTGTTACTTATAGTCAAACACATTCCTAACATATTACCATTCTCAAAAATCTGGCTTTGTGTGATTTTATCAAATAATACCAATTAATCCAAAGTAAAAGTGTTAGTTATCATCAGGCTATGTTTACAAATGACTTCGATGGAGAATGGGGTTGAGCGAATCAAGTAATGAAAGTACTATATTTTTCCAGATGTTTTGAAAACAATGTCTAAGAAAAATATGTTCACTGTGAAATACTATACAGCCATAAAAATAATGCAATCATGTCTTTTGCAACAGCATAAATGCAGCTGGAGGCCATTATCCTAAGCGAGTTAATGCAGGAACAGAAAACCAAATACCACATGTTCTCACTTATAAGGGGGAGCTAAACATTGGCTACTCATAGTCTAAAGATGGCAACAGTAGTCACTGGAGACTACTAGAATGGAGAGGGAGGGAGTGGAACAAGGGTTCAAAAACTACCAATTGGCCACTATGCTCAGTACCTGGGTGATGGGATCAATCATACTGCAAACCTCAGCATCATGCAATATACCCGTGTAACAAACCCGCACATGTACCTCCTAAATCTAAAATTTTTAAGTTGAAATTATTTTTTAAGAAATACGTATCTTGAAAGCTGTGCACCAACAGCTTCAAACTTCCTCTTATTGCTTGTTCTTGAAGGTGACTGGTGTCTTCCAGGCCCCAGTGTTGTTCTTGAAAAGCCAATAAAAAAGATCCTGTTTGCTATTCTTAGCATTTATATATACTAAGGCTGGTGTGAGAGAGAATGAGGTCATGACTTGTTACCCTCAACATGGACATTTTAGCAAGTCCCTCTGTGTACTTTGATGATTGAACATGAAATCATCTCTGCAGTTAAATTTTATTGCCTTAAATGAACCTCTGTTTCCCTTCCCATGCTGGGTCCTGTAATGATCTTTCTGGAGTTTGTTTGGAAAGTCAAAGAAGTCTGACAATGGTGGCTGTTTTGTCTCCAGATATTGTGAGTGTGAAAGAAACCACTGGGGACAGGGCAAGGTACCCTGCCAATGAGCCAGGCAGAATGTCCTTTGAACAGGACAGGGCCTAGGGTAGGGCAGGGAGTTGCACTATCAGTGTTGTGCAAGCACAGGCTTAGTGCCTGCAGGCCCGGAAGCTGGGTGCCTCTTAAGTGTTCACCCTGGACGCTTCTCTTGCCTCTCCCTGGTCCTAGCCCTGCCTCTGAGTAAGAATAATCTCTAATGGACACCATTATCCTCTTGCACTCATTTTAGTTGTTATATGTCTGCTTCTAGGTTCTAACCTGGAAGTTTTTATTAGTTTTAGTTGAACAGCTATTTTTTAAAGCCATAATCCTGAGAACACATTGACAAAGGAAAGGATTTTCATTCTGTTATACCCAGGCATTTAATATTTTACTATGGTAACTCTAAATAACTGAGTACCTAGGTTTGAGGCACTGTACTCATGTTGCATAGGTGTGTTGCATATACAATGTGCAAAACTCACTAAGAAATTCTGCAACCTAGGCATGCATAACCCAACCAAGAGAGAGGAAATGCCAGGCCCAGGCCCCACAGAGGAGAGGGCCACCCTCTGACATAAGACTATCTTGCTCCAGGTCGACTTGCTGCCTGTTTGACTCCCCTCCCTTCAGGCCTCAAAATCTCTGCTTTCTAAACTTTTCTGATATTAACTCCCTCAATCACCACAAATACTATCTCTATATCTCCTGATCAAATTTTTCTTACTTGACTAAAATATGTTATTATTGCTTTGCTTCTGTGGTTTCTTTCTCTTTTCCACTCAAAAAAAAAAAAAAATCATTCAGTTGAGAGTAGATCAGTATGTCAAGTTTTCTCAAAACATTCTTTAAAGCCATTTTCTGACTTAAATGTCTAGAGGGCAGAGCTAAATGGGGCCACCAGGTAAGAAAGCAGGACGGCTCCACACACTTAGGGGGAATGAGGAGGGAGAAAACGGAAAGAAAAAAAATCTTATTAGGTTTTGTAGGTCAGGGAAATCCTTTCTAGCCTGGATTTTTAAACCTTCTGAATTTTAATTGAAAGTATTTCTCCAGGGTATTTACTTTAACATGACTGTGCACTCTCAAAAAATATTCCCTATCCATATAAGAAAAATATTACAAATTCCAGGAAGACAAAATTGCATTAGAAGGAAGAATTTGATGATGTGCCCTTTCTACTTCGGACAGTAACCATGAAATTGCTGGCAGCCACAAAAGCTTCCAGACTTCTATTGAGCATCTCTGCTGGGAAAAACATAATGCTTCAGGGTATGATACATGACTCCATACTCCCACCTAGGAATCACCATTAATTCTTAAAAGAAGTGAGCAATATTCCTCTCAAGATTTATGACCATCCACTAAAGAAAATGTCCCCAAATTTGGCAGTAGAAGATTGGTTTAATCTGGGGGCTATTGTTAGAAAGGAATGAAAATTAATGCACAAAACTTGACATCTCCCTGATTTCTCCAGTTTTGACCTCAAATGCAAAATAATGCTTGTTCCCTGTATACTACACACACACACACACACACACGCACACACACACACACACACTCCAAAAGACAGAAATTCTCAGTTGCTCACTTATAACAAGTGCAGAATCAAATGCTGTTAACCACTCATCTTTTAAAAATTCATGTCTATAGTGTACATCCTGGCACAAACTAGAAATTACTTTATTCTCTTCTTTCTGTGCATCGACTTTTTATCATAACTATAATATCATTCTTAGTAATAATGAGGATTATAATAATACACTGGTTTAAATAGTGTTATCTGTCTTTCTGACTCAACATGTGTTTTTATATTGTATCTCCTTATCTTCATTGCATTCCTATAAAGCAGGTTGCTTATCATTTCTGATTTACAGATGTAAAAACCAGGGCATTGCAAAGCAAGATGATATGAGGTCAAATAGTCATGAAAAAATTGGTCCTTTTACCCACTCTCTATAACATAATTAATTCACTCCCCTTAAATTCAGGAAATGGGCCGGAGTGTGGTGGCTCACGCCTGTAATCCCAGCACTTTGGGAGGCTGAGGGAGGCAGATCACCTGAGTTCAGGAGTTCAAGAGCAGCCTGGCCAACATGGCGAAACCCCATCTCTACTAAAAACACAAAAATTCGCTGGGCGCGGTGGTAGGCGCCTGTAATCCCAGCTACTCAGGAGGCTGAGGCATGAGAATCGCTTGAACCTGGGAGGCAGAGGTTGCAGTGAGCCCAGATCGCACCACTACACTCTAGCCTGGGGACAAACAAAACAAAACAAAACAAAACAAAACCAAGAAACAAACAACAACAAAAAACCAGGACAGAAAATGGAGTGTAACAATACATAAAAAAGAATTTTCAGTTGAAAAGGTGAATTAGCCTTAGAACACGTTTTCAAATTAGGGATCTTTCTTTCAAATTGCCTTTAAACATATGACAGAAAACGGGGTATTTTGGGTGCTTTCAAAGCTGACCCACCTGAGCCAGGGCATTTTAGGACAACCTGGTGGGAACTCTGAGTCGAATTCTTATGATGTTATGACTAAGTATCATGCTTTGGCTGCTTTCCCCCACCTCTTACTCAGATTCCCCCAGCCCTCTTCTTAAGGAGAATCCCTTTAACCCCTCCGAGGAAATATCCCTTCCCACAACACTTCAGAGTGTTTGCCGCACCTCTGCTGCAGTGTCCCCACTTGACACTGTGCTCCTTACTGTGGTGTTAGGGCTACGTTTGCCTTTCATGGGACTCCAAGCTAGAAGTTGGTCTCAGCACTAATGAAAGATACACAGTATGTCCATTGCTCAGTCAGCTGTTCTGATCCACTGCTGAGGTTGGAGGTGTTCCTTGTCTCCAAGTTGCTGCTTGATTCGTGGGAACCACCCCTAACCCCCCTCCCACTGTCCACTCAGGTTCTTTTCTACAAGTCTCAGGGACCTCTGTGCCATAGGAGACTCAGAGACAACAGTATATGGGTATGGTCATAACCTTCCACTGTCAGCTTGTGGAACATAGGATGATTCCGCTCCGCCATGAAATGAGAAGGTAGAGAGAGGGAGGGAAACCCTCCACTGTCTGCAACCTGAGAGACTGTGAATCTCCCCCTTCAGCAGTGGCAGGGTAGAGGTAGCACTGACCGATCTAATACTCAGGTAGTCAGGGTTCTAATTCTAGCTCGGGCACTTTCTTTGCCTCAATTTTTACATTTAGACCTAACAACTTTTTGTTTCTTGGTAATGACTTTCCATCAGTCACATGTTCCTAGATTTTAATATAATATTTTTACGGGGCAGTTACTGGATTTTGGCCATCTAGCATCTGTAACTGCTTGCTTTGGTAACTCTACTCTGACTTTCCTCTGAGAACTATGTCTGCTCTAATCACAGCCCATGAGCTTCAGGATGGAGTTGATGTCTTCTTAGCTCCAGGTGTGAAGCATGTGAACTGACCCTGGCCCATCAGCAGTTCCTATATCCCTGGGTTATGCGGTTGATTCAGAGATGGGCAGCCAATCAGAGGGAATTTCAGAACTTTCCTAGACGCTGCCTGAAGAGACTTGCTGTAGCTCCATCAATCTGAGTGTTGAGTGTTGTCATGCTTGGAGCCTAAAGCCACTGAACGATATCAAATACAGCCTGAGAATGAGCCAGCCTATGAGAAGCAATGAGGCAGAGCCAATAAATAGATCCTGGTGGCTTTGTTGAGGGCTGAATCACACTGGCCTGAAGCTGTACCTCTCCTTGTACCTTTAGAAACAAAACCCTTTTAATCCCAGCACTTTGGGAGGCCGAGACGGGTGGATCACGAGGTCAGCAGATCGGGACCATCCTGGCTAACACGGTGAAACCCCATCTCTACTAGAAAATACAAAAAACTAGCCGGGCGAGGTGGCGGGCGCCTGTAGTCCCAGCTACTCGGGAGGCTGAGGCAAGAGAATGGCATAAACCCGGGAGGTGGAGCTTGCAGTGAGCGGAGATCGCGCCACTGCACTCCAGCATGGGCAACAGAGTGAGACTCCGTCTCAAACAACAACAACAACAACAACAACAACAACAACAACAACAAGAAACAAAACCCTTTTGCCAGGTGCGGTGGCTCACGCCTGTAATCCCAGCACTTTGGGAGGCTTAGGCAGGTGGATCACCTGAGGTCAGGATTTTGAGACCAGCCTGGCCAACATGGTGAAACTCCATCTCTACTAAAAATACAAAAAATTAGCCGGACGCAGTGGCAGGCGCCTGTAATCTCAGCGACTCGGGAGGCTGAGGCAGGAGAATCACTTGAACCCAGGGGGCGGAGGTTGCAGTGAGCCGAGATGGTGCCATTGCACTCCAGCCTGGGCAACAAGAGAAAAACTCTGTCTCAAAAAAAAAAAAAAAAAAAGAACCTTTTAAAGTTGTGTCCTCTGTCACGATGTCCGTAAAAAAATCTAACTGATATGCTATCTTACTTTTTCTCACTGCTTACATTTTCATAAAAACTGGCTTAGCCAATACACAGTTTTATTGTGAACAGCAATTAAAATAATGCATACGAAGGAAATTTCAAGAAATTTGAAAGCATTAAAGATTAGCGTCATTCCACCATAAAGGTAACCTCCTCTTGCTATTTTTTTCTCTTCAGTCATGATATTTAAAATCTGATTCCTGTGAAGAAGTTGTGCAAACCAACTTATGAAAGAAGACTTAGTCCATTAAATGTTATTTGGATGGATTTTTCTTTCCTTCCTTTTGTAATTGAGCTCAGTAAAATATAAGCCCAACTGAATGAGCCTGTCATCCTAAATTCCTGCTGGTCCTTAACGGCCCCACCTCCTATCACCAAGTTCTATCAAATCCTTTTTTTTTTTTTTTTTTTGAGACGTAGTCTTGCTCTGTCGCCCAGGCTGGAGTGCAGTGGCGCGATCTCGGCTCACTGCAAGCTCCGCCTCCTGGGTTCAAGCCACTCTCCTGCCTCAGCCTCCCAAATAGCTGGGACTACAGGCACCCGCCACCATGCCCGGCTAATTTTTTGTATTTTTAGTAGAGATGGGGTTTCACCGTGTTTGCCAGGATGGTCTCAATCTCCTGACCTCATGATCCACCTGCCTCCACCTCCCAAAGTGCTGGGATTACAGGCGTGAGCCACAGCTTTTTAAATGTCCAGTTAATCCATTTATTTCTTGCCACTACCTTAAATAAGGTTCTCATTATTTTTTCCTGAACTTGGATTGCAGTGTAGGCCACCGAGGGAGGAAATGCAGAAGGCATTTCAGCTTTAGTTGGAATATTGGTTATATAATTGCTGCATAACAAATTACCCCCAAACTTAGTGGCCCCAAATAGCAATAAACAGATATTATTTCACAGTTTATGTGGGGTAGAGTTTGAGAGTGGCTTAGATAGATGGTTCTGGTTCAGGGTCTTTTATGAGGTTATAGTCAGTATATTGGCTGAGGTTGCTGACATCTGAAGGTTTGATTGGGGCTGGATATCTGCTTTCAGTTTAGTTTGTTCACGTGCCTGGCAAATTGGGGCTGGTGGTTGGCAGAAGGCATCTTTCATGCCACATAGTCCTCTGCATAGGGCTGTTGAGGGTCCTCATGACATAGCTGCAGGCTTCCCCTAGAGCAAATGCTGCAAGAAAGAGCAAGAAAGAAGCCACAGTGTCTTTATGAACAAGCCTCAGAAGACATGCTTCATCATTTCCACAATGTTCTTTTGGTTACACTGATCAGTCCCATCTAATACGGGAAGGGGTACACAAGGGCATAAATACCAAGAGACAGGGACTGCGAAGTGTTATCTTGGCTACCACAGTTAGGAAGAATGAAAATGTCAGTTTGGGATGTTCAGTTCTGGATATAAAGTAGTTCAATAGTGTCAAGGTAGAGATGGACAGTAAAGAGCTGGATTGATGGGCTGTAGTTCAGAAGAAAGATATGCATTGGTGAAACCATGCCCCAGAGAGTTAAAGAAACCAATAACTAACAGAAATCTCTGAGTTTGAGGGATGGCAGATAAGAAAAGAAACAACTTATTGAAATGCTGAAACTTCTTCCACTTTTGAAATTTTAAAAACTGACTGAAATTCGGTTGAAACCAATATGGCCAACTGTGGTCTGCACAGAACAAGCTTGTTGATGTTGCAGTCCGAATTTCCACTGCATGTTTCATACTAACTCCCCCCAAATTTCCACATGCAACCCATGAGGTAGCATAAAGAGATAACTGCACATGTCCCAGGACTTTCCAAACCTCCTCCTTCCTTCCAACAATCACTCATGAATCCTAGAATCCACCCCCTAGATCTTTTCTACCAAACATACTGCCTTAAACCAGCACAAGAATACAGATTTGAGGCTGGACTCCTATCTCCTTATTGGTTGACCTGTAGTAAAAACTTTTCTTTTCTCACAAATCCGGTACCATAATTTTGGCTTCTAGTGTATCATGCAGTGAGCCCCTTGTGCTTGGTAACATGGTGATTCATCAGCACGAGGATAGCAACTGAAGTCATGGGAGTGACTAAGATCACCTGGGAAGAGTGAGAACATGAAGGACTGAATCATCAATATCTAAGGATGGATAGGGAAAGAAGAGCCTGCACAGAAGATTGCGAACTGTGTAGGGTTGGAGGGAAAGCCAATATACAGCAATATCATGGAAGGAAGGAAAATCTCCAAGTCCCCACTGAAGATCTAGAATTCTGTGATCCCATTTGACATCTATAATAATAGTGGGTTTTGCTAAGGGACTGATACAATTAAAATAAAATGGGGGTAAAAAACAAAGATCCTTAGAAGTTGATATCTACTGGATTAAATTTCTCATTGTCTTTGAAACACAAATGGAGGATTATTTTATTTCATTTTTGGTGGAGGTGATAGATTTTTTTTTTTCTTTTGCAAGTTGAATGTTTTGTTTCTCTACACATTCTGTCCATGTATTTCCTCCAAATCTTTTCTGGTCATTAAAAGAATACTGATTATTATCTGAAATATCAGACTTGGTTATCAACCTGTCATACTCTCCTCCTGTCTGTTGAGGCAGTAATCATTCAATTATGTCCTCTGAGATTTTGAGGGTTCCAGAGTCTCTAGACCACCATGGGGTCTAGGGCACCAGGGAATAGCATGGTTTATAAGAATTCTGCCAGGCTTAGAGTTTTGGGTTGGTTGATCGGTGCTTTGGTGAGCTCTAGTTGTGAAAATAAAGCTTTAGGAAACACACATTTAATAGAAATGTGAATGAGTCACAAATACATTAGATGTTTTGTTTTGTTTGTTTTTTTGCCTTTGAAAGCCTTCAGGTTGGGTCTGTGTGGCTTAGAGATTTGTTTTGTTTTGTTTAGGACTATTTTAGTCAGTCTATGAGCTATTTATCCTGCACCTGACCAAATAAATTTGCTCTGACCCATTTCATAGACAGCTGTTTTCTATTTACTTTCCAGGAAGAAAAGTGCTTGGTCAGCCAAGAAAAATACTGCAAATGTTAGCAAGAGAATCTGTGTGACAGCTTAGCAAACCAATTGTATTTTGACCCTCTTCTCTATATGCGGAAGGGTTCAAGTCCCTTCAGGTGGGATTGAATCAGGAGGAAAATAAACTAAATTTATATTAATATATAAATCAAATTTTTCCATGTAAATGAGACCTACAAATGGGATTAAAACTTGCACTCCTGAATATCTTATAATGGTAATTGACAGTACTAATATCACCAATTTTCTTCCCTCTCCTTCCTTCATTACTGAAAAGGCACAGGAAACACTTCATTCATTTCTGGAATATAGCCACCGCTGTCATGGAAAGCAACAAATGTTATTTAACAGCTACACAATAAAGCATTTCACGATAGTGTACAAAGATAGTCCAGGCCAAAGGAAGCTACTGTCCAATGTGAATTTATCTGACGCTTAGCTGAAATGCTGTTAGGATGACTGTGCATTCATCACCTTGGAGAACACCCTATTTATGACTTGAATTGTACTCATGTCCCCCCACAACAAAATTTGTATGTCGAAGCCCTAGCCCCCAATGCCTCAGGATGTGACTGTATTTGGGGATAGAGTTTTAAAAGAGGTAACTAAGTTAAAATGAGGTTATTAAGGTGGGCCCTAATTTAATGTGACTGGTGTCTTAATACACACTCAGAGGGAAGATCATGTGAAGAAATAGGGAGAAGGTGACCATCTACAACAAAGAGAGAAAGCTCAGAAAAAACAAACCCCACCAACACCTGGAACTTAGACTAATACATTTCTGTTGTTTAAGCCACCCAGTCTGTAGTACTTTCTTATGCCAGCCCAAGCAGAGTAATGCAGCTGCAATGTAAGGCAGAAAGAGCTCTGCTGCCTGGATTTATAACATGATTGGGTCTCTAAATCTCAGGAACCCAAGGTACATCGGGCAATGTGGCTCCCTCCACTTCTGCCCCTGTCAGCCGATCAGCCCTCTACCCCTGAGTCTCATCTAAATCCGTTCTTGGATTTAGTTATTTTTTAATCCAGGTACAATATGTTGCAATCTAGATTAGCCCCAACAATAAGTAGCTAGAGAGCTTCATTCCTTTCAGTGCATGCACACACATGGAAACACCCTTTCTGTGTTAATAACTAATAAATATTCTAATAAGTGTTCTCATGGTCGCAAGAGGCAAATTCTTAGCAAACCAAGGTACTCTTGTAAATGAGCTACATGGGAGAAATTCAGAGCCCGTTTATGTTATGTCCCTTCAGTCATATATTAAGACACGAGGATTTAAAATGAATCTGTCAGGTGTGTAGTGAAATGCCCGCTCCTAGACATTTTTTTGGCTTCTTAATTTAATTTAGAATATATATTTGGGAGTATGCCCACAAACATGAATTAAACAGATGAGATGGAGACCATTAACATAGGAAGTAAAATAAGTGCTAGAAAATCATCTTTAAAATCTGAATGAATTACATTATCCTAGTTAATGTATAACGTTTATGGAATTTTTGCTCTTTAGGGTCACACTGTTTTCTCTGGATCTCCTAACTTCTCTGGAAGGGAGGCAACAGAAAGAGAGGGCAGAAGAGCTTCCGTTTACAAATGGAAAGGCAAAGGCACAGAGAAAAATCCCGTCAGGCTCTGCATCACCATTTAATGCAGGGGTTCTCCGTCTTGCCTGGGCACTCTTACCTCTAAGAACATTTTAAGCATGCACCCTCAAAGTACATCTTTACTCATTTCTTTGTAAATGGTATACTTGTACTACTGTACTAATATAGCATGTACATTATAAGGCATCCACCAAAAATAGTGACTTTATAAGGATGAGTTTAAAATTCATTTTCCTCTCGTGGAATATCTTGTGTTATCATTCTGCTTTGGAAATCACTGAATTATTAAATAGGGTGTGGGAATGGAGGCAGATCCTTGGGCTTCCTCAAACACACCTATTTGATCATCCTGCCTCTCCAGTTTTAAAAAGTAAGTCATCTTGTGTGTACAAAGGAGCATGTGCCATGCACTGCTTATACTCAGGGCCACAATATCATCTCTTTAGAAACTCCCTGTGGATCACACATGAAGCAGAAACATATGGAATTTTTTTCTTTTCTGTTGACTAGGCAGTCCCTATGCCCATGGTATCGTTGGCCCAAATACTCAAGTTTACTTGGAATTATACTCTAAGGTATGGTCATATGTTGCACTTAAACATCACAATAGAAGAAAATAATAGACTGATGAGAATTAGTTGAGCACATTAAAGGTTTTAGTCTCTTTCTCACTGTAAGTGAAGACAAATATGCAGGATAAATTAAGGCAAGCATCTTCTCCTGGCAACAGATACGTGGAAGCAAGCACTTATTTTAAGCCGGGCAATTTCTTTTGTTTTATTTCAACTTATTTTTCTTTGTATTAAGTTTGAGTTAAATTAAAATCAATTCTTATTGTTAAAAGCAGTGTGACATTACCTAGTATAATAAAAATATTTCTAGTTATCTAATCTCTCTTAAAGCAGGTTTTTCTAGGTAGTCAATGATTATGATATCTGGGTTGTGGGATACAGTGTGGTTTTTGTTTGCTTGCTTTGTTTTTACTTCCTGGCTTTACTCTTTTGTATTCAAAGTATCTTAGCCATGTAAAAAAAAAAAAAACATATATACACACACACACACACACACACACACATATATATATAGAGAGAGAGTTGAGAGTACAAAAACTATAAAATAATTTTCCTTTTAAAAAAGTCAGATATTTACATCTAAGGGAATGAATAAATAAATATGAAAAGTTGGTTGCCTCAAATGTTCAAAGACTTTTTAGATCAGAGCAAAACAGAAGATATAGTTCTCTGGGAGTTAACTGCATATGTTGTCCCTATGGAAATGAAAATGTGGCCAGCTTTGATGTCCTTTCCACACTCCTGCCAAGTAGAGACAGGTTACACATCCCCACCTCTCCTGCACTATTTTGTGATCAACGGTACCCCCATCTGCAAGATAACTGGTTAGACTTTCAAGACACCGCCTCAGCCCTAAAACCAATGTTTATATTTAGCTGAATAAATTATAAAAGTCCAAAGTCACAGGAACTTGAGATTTTAAAGCTGGATGATATTTCAGAAATCATCTAGTGATTCAGTCCCTGAACTTTCCAGCTGAAGACATCACAGCCCAGAGAAATGAAGTGTCTTACTCAAATTCACCAACATGTTAGGGACACAGACTCGACTTGACCTTGTGCTTCTTTTTTTTTTAACTTTTATTTTAAGTTCAGGGGTACATGTGCAGGGTGTGCAGGTTTGTTACATAGGTAAACGTGTGTCATGGGGGTTGTTGTACAGATTATTTCATCACCCGGGTATTAAGCCTAGTATTCATTAGTTATTTTTCCTGATTGTCTCCCTCCTCCCACCCTCCACCCTTCAACAAGCCTCAGTGTCTGTTGTTCTCCTCTATGTGTCTATGTCTTCTCTTCATTTAGCTCCCACTTATAAGTGAGAACATGTGGCATTTGGTTTTCTGTTCCTGAATTAGTTTCTAAGGATAATGGGCTCCAGCTCCATTTATGTTCCTGCAAAGGACATGATCTCATTTTTTTATGGCTGCATAGTATTCTATGGTATATATATTTCACATTTTCCTTATCCAGTCTATCACTGATGGGCATTTGGGTTGGTTCCATGTCTTTGCTATTGTGAATAGTGATGCAGTGAACATACGCATGTATGTGTCTAAGTGGCAAAGGACATGAACAGACACTTCTCAAAATAAGACATATATGCAGCCAACACACATATGCAAAAAAGCTCATCACTGATCATTAGAGAAATGAAAATCAAAACCACAGTGAGATATCATCTCACACCAGACAGAATGGCTATTACTAAAAAGTTAAAAAATAACAGAGGCTGGTGAGGTTGTAGAGAAAAAGGAATGCTTATACATTGTCGGTGGGAGTATAAATTACTTCAAATATTGTGGAAGACAGTGTGGTGATTCCTCAAAGACCTAAAGACAGAAATACAATTCCACCCAGCAATCCTATTATTGTGTATATACCCAAAGGAATATAAGCCTTGTCATTCTTACTTGAAACTCAACAACAGCCACTGTGTTGATCCTGGGCTTGGCACATTTCTGGTTCTCATTTCATTTGTCCTGGCTTATGACTTCTTTTTTATGGCTTTATTATTGTTTCAGTATTCTTAAGTGGTCTCACACTATTTGGAAAAGAGATGGAGGATGAAATATTTATACTGTAAAGGTCAGGAGAGCTCTCCTAACTCCCAATCTAGTGCTCTTTCCAAAGAGGGAAAGGTGGACTGTGGACCTATTATTGTTCCTTCACTGTTACTGACAATTGTTGCTGTGTCCGTGGAGCCACGAAGGTTCGAAGTAGCAAGCAGCATATCATGCACACTCATAGACTTCCTTCCTACGTGGAAATTCCTAAAAAGTGATTTAAAAATATTTTTGCAGGTAATAGAGAAAATTTATGTATCTATTCAATAATTTGTCTCATAATCATGAATATTCCATCTTTACCAAAGGTGAAAATAGAAATCCTTATTAGAAATCATTACAATGGAGAGCTTTAAAATGTAAAATAAGTGTCTATTTGGGAGAATTTAAATTTGTGCAAAGTAGTTTTGTATTGACTTAACGAACCAAGGATAAAAGCTAAGAAAAGAAACATTTGTAACGAATAGTTTGAGACAGCAACAGCAATGGATGTAGCTGCAGATGACGCTTAGAGGGTGGGAGAGATTCTTTTCTGGGAAATACAGTTGATCTTCTATTACACTTCATTTTCCATAGAAATACACTATGATATCAGAAAGACAATGACGTGGAAAAATCCTAAGGTCTTTGACTACAGAATCAACAATAAAAATCTATTGTTTTAAAAAAGTATCTACATAACATTTGAGTGATAGAGGGAATAGGGAAAAAATGCATTGAATTTTTCTGACTTTGAAAACACAGCTAATTAGCAGTAATGCTGAAAGGAACGTAAGTTGAGCTTCCAGGTCCAGTAGGAAATTAAATTAACAATGACTTTTAAAATTCAGTTATAATTCAATAACTTACCTCATGCTAGATGATTGCTCATGATTCTTGTCAATAACCTTTTAACAAAATCAAATCGTAAGGAGAAAATCACCTATTACATTACTATTTCATTCATTTATATTTTTATAATCTATCCATTTCCACTCTTTGTTTGACAAATTCATAACTAAGGTTGTGGATTTTATATCTTCTATAGAACATTATCATCTTCATAGAGAATGGTGGCCATTCTTTGAACAATCTGCCTTTAACTTACTGGTCTTCAATCAAGGCTGTCAATCATTGTTGGAACAAGACAGGGTGAGTCTGATGCAGTGAACACACATCCATCAAATGCAACTTAAGGAATATGTACTCTATGAGGGTTTATATTCTGTTCTTAAACATCATACAAACCCCTCCGCAGTCAAACATGGAAGCAGAGCTCTTAATTATTCACTCGCCTGGGGATGGGTTTGAGGGGGTTACATACTATGGAAATTAAATGTGAAGAAATGCCAAATTCCAAAGCAAAACTTTTAGACATAAGATTACATCAGGGAGTAGCCTAGTACCAGCTTTATTTTCTAGATTAATACAGAGAGGTATCCATCATCTTGTTTGAGGAATAAAAGCCAAATATGTAAATGTGTACTGGTTTTATCTCAATAACAAGATTGATAGTAAAAATAATAATTAGGTAGCTGTGACATAAAAAATTAAAGGTTTTATATCCTGTTTATGTTAATAATAATAAAACCTCAAGGTATAGCAATAAAGAATTAACTTATTTTAAAGCAATTATGTAGGAGGCAGCTAATAAAATTACATTGACGTTATATACACTTGTTCTTCCACAAGAACCACAGCAATCACATAAAATTAAATTTAAAAGAATGCACTAAAATACTCACTACCCAAAGGTGATCAACAGATCTTCCTTAAGCATCTAACTGTGATAATTAGGAAGGTAATGTTTGATTTGCCCATAAAACTCATTATTTCTTTTTCTATTTCTGGGATTCATTTATCTCACTTACCTGTGACCTGTTTAGTATGGATCTGGGTCACTTTTAAATTAAAGAATATGCATTTTGGGGTAATAAGAAGGCCACAAAAGGATAGTGGATATAAACAAAATGCAGGCATTCCCTAAGTTACAAACAACCAACTTATAAATATACATACATGTGAGCCCAGCCCTGGAGAATGAAAAGTATAACCAGTCTTGCCAATCCTGATACCTCCAGGACCATGCAAGTAACATAAATGAATAGAGTGATTATGTGAATGGGAGGCAACCAACCCCTACCAGGTCACTGAATTACTGCCACACAGGAATAAGGAGCACCATATATAACATTTCTGAATGTTTAAATGTTTGGACACACCAACTCAAAATTTTAAAAAATACTTCAGAGGCCGTATAAAAGACGTGGCAAGCCATCATGGGCCTGCTTCAGTGTAAACCTCTTGAATATTAAAGAGGGATAATTTGTAGACCTTCTTTATTCAAAATTTGTAAATCCAGTCTCCTGGGCCTTTTTTCTTTCTTTCTTTCTTTCTTTTTTTTGTGAGACGGAGTCTCACTCTTGTTGCCCACGCTGGAGTGCAGTGGTGCAATTTTGGCTCACTGTAACCTCCGCCCCTGACTCCCTCTCCCAGGTTCAAGCGATTCTCCTGCCTCAGCCTCCCGAGTAGCTGGGGTTATAGGCGCATGCCACCACACCCGGCTAATTTTTGTATTTCTAGTAGAGGCAGGGTTTTGCCATGTTGGCCAGGCTGATCTCGAACTCTTAACCTTAGGTGATCCACCCTCCTAGGCCTCCCAAAGTGCTGGGATTACAGGCGTGAGCCACCGCACCCAGCCTTCTAAACATGTTTCTAGAATGTGAAATAGCTCATGTATGATCGGTAAACGAGAAATATGTTAATAGAACATAAATGACACATTGGTTCACACAGTTTTTTGCCAGCACATTAGTGTTTTGTGTCTTGTAGTAATGGCTGCTGGATGCAAAGTACATTAGCCCAGCTCAATGCAGCAAACCACGGGGGAATACAGTATTGTCCTATTCATTCTGTTCTGTCTTAGAAGTGATTATTTACACTTTCCCCCCAATCTTTGTGCATTTTGGCCTTGTCTCAATAATCTGCAGACACAATCTGTTAATTTTTTAAACATCCCTTTAATTAAGCTACCTTCATTTTAAGTTTTATATGTACTATAGTATATATTTAGTAAGAAATTAATATGACTTTGATTTCTAAACTACTAGAATTTAATTAAAATATTGTTTTTATTGATGCTGTATTTGCAGTGTTGCCTCAGTGTTAATTAGTCTGTCTCAATCTTATTTTTCCCAAAAGCACGGTTATTTTTGGTGTAGGCTTTTGCAGAACACAATGTTTTGGGTTGTTTTTTTTTTCCCCAGGAATACATTTATCACACTATAGCCAAAATGTTGCCACTTACTGAGATATGTATGCAGGGCTTCAAATTAGATCTGTTTACTAATTTGTTAGTAACCCTAAGCCAGCCTTTCAATATATTTGATTCAATTTTGGCTAAGCCCTTCCTTTATATTATTTCATTTAAATTTCTCAACAACCTTATTCAATTAGCAGCTAAATATTGATTGGAAGCTGGGTGCAAGACAGTCTGCTAGACTCTGGGAATGTAGTGGTGGACCAGACAGATCTGGCCCTTACCCTGATAGAGCTAAGCTCCCTTATCGGTTAGATATTCTAATAATACCTATTATAAATTATCACTTGCCCTGGACTTCAGGGTTGCCTATGTCAATGGAGCATTCTAATTCCTTCAGGCTGAGAAAGTGAGAGGAAGTCTCTTGTCACTGGATTCCCTGCCACTGCTTTCAGGAGGCAGCAAGTGGGTCCTCCCACACCACACACCTGCCAACCCACCCCCACCCCACCACCGCCAAAGGAAGCCGGAAGCTCCCAGGGGCTCGTCATTGCTGACCTATTCTTGCCCCATTCTCAACTCTCAGCCATGTGACCCTGGCCCTCTGACTTCAGAACTTGTTGAGATTTAGTCTTTCCGGGGCTTGAACCTCAGCTTTCCCTGCAACTTTCTAGCTGAAATTGTTTCTCTGCTCAGGTTCTCAGCTTTCAGTCTTGCCTGAGACAGCTATCTTCTATTTCTTCTCAGCCCTGCAGAACCAATATCCAATCATTTGGCCAGTCTGGCTTCCCACAACGGGGGTTTGGATATTGGGCTCCATTCTTGCCATGTCTGGGACTTTTGCACAAACACTCTTCAATTCTCCATAATCTCTCCTTGCCACTCTGTGGAAACCATTGTCCCATGGAAACAACTTGTCTACATGTCCAGCTAGTTCTTTCAATCATATTCAATTTATGATCTAAAAAACTACAACTGTACTTAAAAGTCTCAATGGTGGCCCAGCACGGTGGCTCAGGCCTGTAATCCCAGCACTTTGGGAGGCCGAGGTGGGTGGATCACAGGTCAAGAGATCGAGACCATCCTGGCCAACATGGTGAAACCCCGTCTCTAATAAAAATACAAAAATTAGCCAGGTGCGGTGGTGCACGCCTGTAGTGACAGAGTGAGACTCCATCTCAAAACAAACAAACAAACAAACAAAAAAACAAGTCTCAATGGCTTCCCATCACCTTTAAATTAAATCTGGACTCCTCTCAGAGGCCGAAGTCCTGTGTGACCTGCTATTTGCCTCTTCTCAAATCTTAGTTCTTGCCACCATCTCTCTTTACTTCCATGTTTACGCCACACTAGCCTTCTAGGCTCTTGAGCATGGCAAGTTATTTTCTATCTTGGGACTTTTTCACACTTGGTTACTTCTGTCTGGTGCTCTTCCACTGTGCCTGAATGAGTCTTTCCCATATTTTAAAGTCAGTATAAATGTCACCTCCTCACGGAAGCCTTCTGTGACCATCGCGTTACTTCCCATCCCTGCTTGCTGTAATTTACCTCTACAGCACGCATTTCCTAAAGAAGGTCCATATTTCACCACCATACAGCCTGTGTTGGCTCAGGAAGAGTCCATAATACATAAAATTTGAATGAATAAGCTACTTACAGCATTATTAGGAATAATACAACACTAATATAACTTAATGGGACTAATGCCGTAGTATAAGCAAATAGACATTTGAAGGTTTGACAAGAAGCTTAAGCACCATTTTAAATTTTGTTCCTAAGTTAACAGTTCCAAATCTAAAATGTCAACTTAAAATATTTTAGAAAATATTCATGATTAATTGGTAGTTGCCTGTAACTACTTTCAGGTTCAGTAACAATACTGTATTCTGGTTGCTGTCAGGGGTGGAGTGAGGCCAGGAACAGGTAAAAGAAATAGAAAAATGGCCCCTGTTACCAAGACCCTGCAATATAATTGAAGAACAAAACCCAGATATAAAACACCTTATGTATGATTCGTTGAACAAGTTCTATACTGACAAAAGAATAAACTGTAAGGGTCACATTAAAAATGTGAAGAAGGAAATAATGATGCATTTAGGAAAATATCCTAGAAAAGATGAATTTGAAGCTATGCTTTGCAGGATGTGGCTTGGATGAGTCTCTGGAGCTCTTCGTTGAGCGGGCCTTTTGAGCACTGGGGTATCTCATGGAAAACCACAGAAGCAGAATGAATGGCTTTTTCTTAGGAGATAGCAGAGAGTGCAAAGGAAGGAGAAATGCTGGTGATAAGAGAGATTGAAAGAGGGGTTCAGTTGTAGTGAGAGGGAGTTTGTGAGTGACCTTGTCTTACAGTGAAAAATTTTTACCTGAATAACCTATTTGAAACAATAGGTAATTCTTGATCAGAGGAGCAATGTGACAGTCTCTGTGCTTGCCCACAGTTGAATTATCTGCTGGTTTTAGACTGGATGGGACCAAAGAGAGATGAAAATTAGAACGATCATCTGAGAGGCTGCTGCTATCTCTAGCTAGCTAGCTATCCATCCATCCATCCATCTATTATCTATTAATCAATCTATCTGACAAAGAGAACTCAAACAAGCAGAGAACTATGGGAACTAAAAGGAGCCATAAATTCAAGGGACATCTTAAGGGATTTTAGGAAGGAACTAGGCAGAAATTTGTCTATCCAGATTATTACACCATCTTCAGAATGGAGACCTCAGTCTAGTAAATGTCCCAGCATTATCTGCCATGTTGAAGACATTCGGAGAGGAGTCACAGGGACAAAAGAATTGCCACAGTGAGCAAGACCCTTGGGCTCTTCCACTCATGTGCCATTGGCCACAGTAACCCGGGATGCCCTGAGAGTACCTGCTTCTCCTCCAGGAGTTCAGGCACAGTGTCAGAGGACCACCAAGTGTCTATCTGTACAAAAAAGTCTCAGGCTATAGAGCTGTAGAATGCAGGCTATGTCAGAATGCAGTTCAGAAAGGCATGTAAAATAAAGGACTCACATGCCAGGGACAAAACTCCACCTGCAAATCACATAAATGTCTTTGCATCAGCTCTGCCTATGTTGAGCAGCACCCATTTGGGAAGAAAATGGAGACCAGATACTATGAGCATGTGGGAAGACTGGTCCTCACTGAAATCACTACCAATTCCTTTCACTTTCAGCATCTCATCCAAAATTCAATTAATCTAGAAAACTTTCTACGGTTACCACTAAACTTGTTGTTTTTCCAGTAGCCCAAAGTATATAACTCACTTAAAGGGAAAGAATGTTCACAAAATTTAGACTCTTTAGTATCAACAAATTAGACGAAACAAGGAATCACTATTTACTCTATAAATAGCTAATTGTTTCAGTGCTTCACAAGATTCAGCCCTCACTCATCTTTTCAAGAACACAGCTATTGCACTAAGTGGCACACCTGTGTATTAATTTGGTACTTCCTGTTATTTGTTTTATAATTATATTATTTAATCATTTTGTGAGTGTCTTCTGTCTAACTATAAACCTGGAGGTACAAACCTAATGTATTAAGTTTTTGGTATCATCCTGTAGGTCCCACTGCTATTTCTTTATACACAGTGGAAATCCAATAAATGCCCTTCCCATCAGACTGAGTTGTTAAGTCAGAAGAGAAGTCAATGTTTTATAGTTAGGTCTAAATCTTTTGTGACTGGAGAAGAAAGGAAATGGGCAGGTATTTTAGCCTTAAAATGGCATGGGAAATTTGTTTTTTTTTTCCCTGTAGCAATTCGAGTAGATGATACTGGATTTACCATGTAGCAGGGATCATGGAAGCACAATACAAAACTCAGATGACAGTATGAAATGTATTTTGTGTGTATTCACAAAATTCCACAGAATCAATCACCATCCCTTTGACCGAGTTAATATGAACTCCAATGGCAGTAACCCACGGACCTCTAATAGAATTCACCGATGGGAAATAGTAACAGTTCCCGTGGAGGCATTACCTTCACTGCCAACTGTGATCTATGGATGACAGACTCCCAGAAAACACATTGACACAATAGGCTGTAATGGCTCAGATGGGGCCTTTATGTGATATCGGGCCAGTGATCCGCAGACAATGTCTCGCCGGGAGGTTTCTCAATTGCCTTCACCAAGGCTTTCCCTCCTGCTTTCTGGCCTGTCCAGGTAGTTTCCTGAGCTCAGGGATGTCTGCCTGTGCTCTCAGGCTATAGAAGCTTGCCTCACAGCATCTCCATTACACTAATGAGCCACTAAAAAGTCAATGAGAAAATGAAGAATACCTACAGATAAAAGATTTTATTCAATCCACAATTATGTTGGCGTAGACGCATTTGTTTATGAAGTGTAATTCAGCTCCAACAGCCAGATTTGGACTTTATTCCTTATCAAGCCCTGTTGACCAGTTTGAAAGCTGCTTGGTCCACAATAAAGAGGCCCTGCCACCCCTGAACCAGTCAATCAGTCAATAAGTATCTGGTGAATATACTCATAATTGTACAATGGATTGTTGTATATGTCAGAGAATAATTGGCTTATGCCCTGAAGGAGTTTCTAATAGAGTTAAAAAAGGTGAAACTGACCCATGTGAACTCCCATGTAATTATGAGCTAAATTGCTAGGTTGGTGTACTCTGCGTTCTGTGTTACTTGATGATTGTGCATTTAAAGATGTCTAATAACACCTATTCTTCACATATCATTGTTTTAATTCAGTGACACAATGGGTATATGACTTGGCAATGGGCAATAACTCAGATAGAACAAGGAGAGGAAAGAGTGCATTCATCAGCAGATGCTGAAAAGGCTTGAATCTTACATTCTAGAATAAGTCAAGGGCATCTGGAAAGAAAAATTGGGAAGTAGAAGAGAGATAGGGGATTATTAACATTTGCAAATACTTATGCCCCAGACACTTGACAAGTGACCTCGTTTTATCTTAACAACAGCCATAAGAGATAGAGATTAGCATCATTTTATACCTGAAGAAATAGAAGCTCAGAGAGATTTACCTGTCTTGCCTAGGTAATACAACCAAGAAATGACCCAGCCAGGCCTCAAACCCAGATCTGTCTGCTCCAAAGCCCACTCTCTTTCTACTGCATCATCCTAACTGCCTATCACACTTTCTATCATCTTGAACAAAGCACATGGATAATGACTATCTCTTCTGTCCTGCCATGTGAATTGTCTTCATAATGGCCCCTTTAGGGTTGAGTAGGAAAAGAGAGAAATCAAGCAAAAGACAACAACAGTGAAGAACAGATTTAAGAGCCTGCCTTCTGCCAATTCACAAAGCCAAGGCCAGGGCTGATATTCTGCCAGGGTGCCCCAGTCCAGCATACCAACAAGCATCCATCCGGACTGGTCAGTGCAAAAAGCATGTAAGATGTGACATATTTTTAAAATATCATCTCCCATAATGTCCTTACTGGATCTCTCAAATTTGGGGACACTGTCTATCTGTTTTGAGAAGAATAATGCAACTCTAAGGTCAAAGGAAGGCCTATGAATTACATTTATTGCTGAGAGAAAATTTACACTGAGAAAAAATCAATTCTTTCAGTTATACATTTTACTTTTTTTTTTCAAATCTTAAGATTGTGAGAAAGCAAGCATAGGTTTTGTTTAAAGTTTTAAATACATATTATAATTGTTTGCTTTGGTCTAAAATTATAATATAGAAGAGATAGATTTCATTTATTGCATAGATATTTAAAAAAAACCTCCTTTCTCTTCTGAATAATGATTATTCTAATCACCCAATCCATCTTCAATATCTGTTTCCTCAGAGATAAGCACTTTCAACAATTTGGCATGTATCTAGCTGTTTTCTATCCATAGAGGAACATAAAATATATTTGAAATATATGTTTATTTTACAAAATTAAGTCATATAAACTACTCTGCAGCTTACTTCTTATATGTAATGCATCAAGGGCATCTTTCCTTGCCAATACATATAGATCCATTTTGTTCTTTCAATAACTACATGGTATTCTGTGTATGGATATACCATAACTTCAAGTCTTCTTGATATATACTTAGAGTGTTTTCAATATTTTGATATCTTAAATATGCTACCATAACATCTTTGTGCATTTTTGCACACTTGCATAAATACATTGGTAAGAAAAAGGTATCTTTTTAAATACATTGGTCTCCTTTTAGCAAATTGATGTCAAGTATTCATCTGTGTCTATTTTGTAGAAATTAATGCATATATTTATAATTACTCTATATAATTTACTGATGCATCATCATACCAATATAATATATTGGTATTAGAATTATATATTTCATGCATTCTTGATTAGATGAACTCCCCACATATAACATTGCATTGATACTTTCATAGCAATTCACTTTCAGTCACAGTTGATAAGCCCCCATTGCAGTGCAAATGAGGCACCATCCCAACAGGTTTTAAAGCACTGTCAGAACCTCAGAATAGTAACTCAGTGAGGACCTGGATAATCAGAGAAGATTTCTGGAAAGAGCTTGAACTTCAGCTATGCCTTGAAAGGCATTAAGGCATAAGGAAGATTTCGATAGGCTTAAAGACAGGGACCCGATAATGTGAACCCGAGAAGTCAGGACCACGGACAGAGCAGAGGTAGGCTGGATGGAAAAATGCACTTTGAGAGGAGTCCTGAGGGAAAGAGTAGGAGACACGAAGTGAAGCTTTATAATGAGGGTTTTGAAAAAAACAGATGAGAAGGTCTAGATCTGATATAGAACCAGATAAGGGCCAGTGAGCAATTTGAGAGTATTTAACAAAGCTGGAAACTATGTAAAGTAGGGCAACCTCACAAATAAAAATAGAAAATGAAGTGAGACATTCCATAGAAAAGATTAACATGGTCCACAATAACAGCTACTACCTACTTAGAGTTTACTCTGACAGGTCCTCTGATAAGTGCTTGGATTATACCATCTCAGTTAATCCTCCTTGTGACCTCTCTTTGAGTCTGTATGATTATTAATTTTGTGAGTGAGATATGCTTAGGCTCAGAGAGGTTAAGTGGCTTACCCAAGTTCACACAGCTTACCAATGACAGAGTTAGGATCCCAACCCATGTCCAAAGCCAGGAACCAGAGCTGAAATGCAGTTTTATAGCACAAACATTATGGAGATTTCATTTCACACGAACTCACAGCCTCAAAAAGGAAATGTTCTTTCCTTTTCCACTGTTTCCCTCCTTCCATGGAAAACTATAAAAAGATAGTTTTATAAAAAATTATTGAGTTCAAATCACCCCTATGATAGTTCCACCCAAGCTTATAAAGTCCTTGAGAAGTAAAGTGAGCTAAACCCTAATATTGTCAACTCACTGAGTTACTTCACACAATGTCACCTAACCTCTAGGACTCTCACTCTCTTCACTCACAATGAGGTAGAGGAGAGGATATTACAGATACCTCCTAGTTCCTAAATTGCATGATGATCTTATTCTTTGCATTTTGATGCCAAATGGTGCTGATTAACGGAGGACTTAGCTAACAAAATCTAAATCTTACTTGGTCCCAAGAACTAGATTATAATCTCTTATAATTTTCATATGCATTCATTAATTTAATCATTTATAAATACTTCTTGAGTACCTACTATATACCTACTTTTTTGGAGGATGTCCTACATTCCTTGTTGTGATTTAAGTTTTGAGCCATTTAATCTCTACAACAACCATATTAAATGTTTTCTCATAAGAATGATACACAGATTAAGTCATTTGCCCTAGATTACACAGCTCTGTAGCAGAATCAGGATTTAAACCCAGAGAGGCCCCAGAGCCCCAACTCAATCTTAATGCTTTACTCAATAATGATTGCACCCTGTCTCCCAGGAAGTATCCCACTGCCTGATAGTAGAGTCAGTACTTGGCTGAGGCTGAAAAAACGAAGGCCTTTAAGAGAGGTTGTAGAACTCTATGGCTTGTGCTTTGAAATTATAAGACGAAGTTTGAATTCCAGTTTTAGTGCATGCTGAGTGATCTTATTTTTTGTGAACATTTTCTCATCTACAACATGCGGATAAAAATAGTGCCAAAAATTAGCTAGGCATGGTGGCAGGTGCCCGTAATCCCTGTAATACTTGGAAGGCTAAGCAGGAGAATTGCTTGAACCTGAGAAGCAGAGGTTACGATGAGCCAAGATTGCGCCATTGCACTCCAGCCTGGGTGACAGAGTGAGACTCCGCCTCGGGAAAAAACAAAAATAGTGCCTATTCCATAGGGCTGCCATGAAGCATAAAGACAATGTCTAGTGCCACAAAAGGAGTCAGAAAAAGCACCTGAATTCCTTTAAGAAAATGTTCTAGAACTTTGGATATCGGGAGACATTTATAAATACAGAATCCATCTTTACTGCAGCTACCTGATTACCTACTTTGAAGAAGTCACTAGAGTCTAAGATTTGCTAATTCAGAACTGCAGACATTTAAATATTAGAGTGCATTTTCATGGAAAACTAAATTCTTAGGGAACAAGAGTGGACAATCACTGTGCAAAGCCGTGGAGCATTCTTGGACTACTCATGCTGAAGGGAGGGTACATTTCCTCTCGGATGGGGGTATGCTTAACATTAAAAGATGCCTTGTGTTTTGTTTACCATTGGTTGTATCATGATATTCAACACCTCAGGATCATTGTGTTAGCACCAGAATAGCTCCACAAGGGAGATGAGCAGGACTGTTTGTATTCAATTGATTCCTTGATACATTTTCTAGATGAGGCCATTATTTGCATTTTCCAGATAGCTAATCCAAATGTAGAGCTTCTAGTAATCGCCATAAGATACATAATGAGTTTGTGGCTTTGAAAAGTAAAAAGAAAGAGTAATCACAATACCCATTCCCATTTCTCTAAGTGTTAAACTCCTTTCTCTTCTGAATAACTGTGCCTACATAAATAATAAATATTTGAGCTCATGGACCTGTACTTTTAGAGTATGACAAAAATGCAACTAACCATACATGAAAAAGGGTTATAGATGAGATGTAATGAAAACTCATCATACTAGAATTATACAGTGCAAGGCAGAACCTAAATCACAAACATGACTAACTCCTATAACTTAGTTTTTTAGTAATACAGGATTCAGAGTCAGCAGATCAGGGTTCAAGTCCATATTTCTTCACTTACTAACTGGAGAAATAACTTTAGCAAATTTCTTCTCCAACACTCAGTGTTTTCATCTGTAAAATAGGGAATAAAAACACTACTTGTCTCATTGGGCAATTATAATAATGAAATTATATAATGCATATAAGCTGCTTAACATGTGGCCTGGAAGATAAGAACTCAATAAATGTGTTCTTACTGCAATTTCAAGGCACCTTGTATACATTGTTTCTGATCTTTTAAACAATCCTTCAAAATAAATGACATTAACTCCATTGTACAGATAGGGCAATGCAGGCTCAGACAAGCTATGTGACTTGTACCAAATTAAATAACTGCTAAGTGGCAGAGCCTGGTCTTTCTGATCCAGAGCTCAGGCATTTTGATCTGCTCCATTCTGCCCTTCAAAGTCACCTTTGTCCCCGTACAAACCACCATCCTGACTGAAATGTTAAAGCTACTCCATCCTAAGTCAGTTTCCCTGGCTGGCCCAGTACTCAAATCCAAGCACAATATTCCAGCAAGGCTCACCAACTAGACAAAGAAATGCCAACAAGAACATGTTTATGATATGCCTTTCACCATAGAAACTGGACACTTTGACAGGAATATGTTAGCAGGAAACAAGGTAGCTTGCTTTCCAAAGTGCTAGCTCTTGCATCTCACAACCAAAGGAGAAGAGCAGCATCTTTTTTTTATTGGCCCATAAACTTTCAGTTGTGTGAGTTTGGCACAAAATAACAGCTGTTAACACAGCAGGCCACCTCTTGGCATTTCAGTGATGGCTATATTAGTGCCATCACAGGGCCCAGGCCTGCCATAAGCTTTTCATGAATTCAAGTGCCACGAATTTTCCCCTTATAAAAACCACAAGATGGTATTCAGGCTGTGCCTTACGATTGATATTGTTACCATACAGTGATAAGATCATGAATTTTAAATGCCTACTGTGATTTGGTCTTGTAACTGCACCATGGGCCCAATGCCATGACTGGGATAATGGTGCAAAGTAAGCATAATCATATTTTTACAGTGAAATCTGATTGCAATAAATCCCAAGGATTGAGGAGAAATACAATTAAGGATTGTCATTAAATACTAATTCCCCCTTTTCAGCCCTGTACTCACCCTAGCCTCTTGTACATTATATAAATTATATCTCACAGGACTTAGAATATGGCTAAAACAAGCATCTTACTGCCTTTCATAGATGCTAGTAATGAAGGGGAGAGAGAGAGTGGGGATAAGATAGAGGAGAAAGATAGGATAAAGAGCTGAAGGCCAGTGTTGATTGTAGCTTCATTGATAACTCATAATCTCCTCTCCAAACCAGGGTTTTCTCCTACATTTTTCTCAACTGATGTTGCCACAATTTGCCTTTGATGTCCAGACTTGAAGTTACAAAACCAGATCTTTGACTTGTCCTTGCCTTTTTACTCACACTCAGTCACTAGATCTGTGACAATATCTCTCACATCCAACCTCCATTTCCATTCCCACTGCTTTCATCCTAACAGAGTTCTTTAAATCTAAAAATGGAATTATTGCAATCATCAGTTTATCAGAAAGTATATAAGGAGAATTATTTTTATAGAGATAGGGGCTTGCTATGCTGCCCAGGCTGGTCTCGAACTCCTGGCCTCAAGAAATCCTCTTGCCTTGGCCTCCCAAAGTGCTGAAATTATAGGCATAAGCCACCACACCCAGCCCAGAAAGTAGATAAAAATTCAACTCTAGATGCGAACAAATCTGGGTTTAAGTTCTGGACCAGATATGTGCTAGCTATATGACCTTGGACAAATTACTTAATATTTCCAAGCCTCATCTGAAAAATAAAGATAACAATAAGTAACTACCTCTAGGATGTTATAATAATCAAGATAATGTACGTCAAGTGCCAACATAATTTTAAAACTTTTTCATAATCAATTTCTTCCCTCTTTACTTCATTCTATACACCTCTTTCAAGTTTCTCTTACTAAAGGAAAGCAACTATAAGAGTATCTTCTGTTCCCAAACATATACTAGGTCTCCAGTGTATAAGACAAATACAAAAATCCCTGGCCTCTTATTCAAGGCCTTTTACTATCAGACCGTAAGTTACCATTCCAATCTCTCTCCCCAACACTGCTCCTTGATAGGAATCCTCCCCGCACTACCAATGAAAGGTTTATGGCAGGATATAAAGATTTGTCCTCTCCTTATATACTTTCCAATAAACTGATAATTGCAATAATTTAGTTTTTAGATTTAAAGAACTCTGTTAGAGTGATAGCAGTGAAATTCACCATTTCATCATTGTCACAGGTCATATTATTTTTCCACTTCATCTCCATCTCATCTCCATCATCTAGACATACACACATTTTAAGGCCTATGTCAAACCTAGCACCCTTTAGAAATGTCTTCTTGACACTTCAACCTGAACTAGACTGCGTCCTCCCCCAAACCCTGTAGTTGATATCTATTTCCTATGTTGTTTATGTTACATATCACATACTGCCAAACTTAAACTCCTTATTTCATGTATATGTTTTATTTTTGTAATTAAATGAGGATGTTCTTTGGTTCCAAGCCAAGGGACCACCTTATGAGTGAAATTGTCTCAGAACAAAGCCTTGTCATTCTTCAATAACTATTTTCTTTTGGATGCAGTCCAAAATCTACACCATCTTAAATGACACCTAGGTTGAAAATTTTGGAAGATGGTGACTTTTAAACGATGCAAGCTTGGACCCAGAAAGAAATGAGAAAACAGCGTCCGTGATGCTAACTTGGTAGCAAATGAAGTAAAGCCAATGGTATCTTAGATAGAGGCTCTTATTCAGTGCAGAGGAGGGTTCTTCCCCCAGATGCCTGAGGCAGATGCCTGGAAAGAGGGAAAGGGTTCCTTGGGCTATGGTCATATGTCAATGGATGGAGATAGAATCCTCATCTCATGGGGCAGAGACCAAGGAGCCATAGACCACCCACCTGTGGAGGGATTCAGAGGAGGGAACCCATCCCAGATAACATCCGTAGGTCTCCCATAGCATTCCTGTTTCTGACCGTGGAATTCATACCACAAAGCCTGCTGTTTGAATGGAGCTGTTTTATATACAAAGAATCATAATGAATAAGAAGTAAATAAGGTGCCAATGTGTTAATGGATTCTATTTCACAAGGAGATGAATTGTCCTCACCCTCAGTGTCCTTCCATCCTTACTAAGCCAGCCAACTGTTTCTCCCAGCCAAATTCAACCACAAAGTGTTGGTCCTGATTCATTTGACGGGTATAAAGACAAGTTTATTATTCCCAGAAGCCATTAATGGTTGAGCCCACAGTACCTGAGGGTGAGCAAAATCAAAACCATGGGTATATAGGCAGGTCAGTACCGGAAAATGGGAGAAAGTGTCAGGTGGGTCTCAGAAACTGTGTCATGATACAGGGTGGTCACTGGGAGATACAGATGCCAAATATCAAGAACTAAGTATCATAACCAGAAGAAAGGAGCAAGCTAATGACAGGCAAAAGTTTTGAGATTATCACCATCTTCATTACCATCTTCACAAATGTCATCATTATCATTGGTTTACAGCCCCCTCTCTGGACCCCTTTGCCCTAGATACGTCTTAGAATTCAGAATTTGGGGATTTTAAGTACATTAATTAAATCAATCTTAATGCATTAATATTTCTGCAGCAAATTATGCTAAGTGGAGTTAGAGCCATTAAATAGCTTCTCATTAGTTCAAGTCAGGCTTTGCCACTGAATGAGTTTTGACACCAGCTTACAAACAAATGAAACAATTTTGTTATTTCAAATTTGGGGTATTTTAGAATTACAAATGAGGGACTATGGACTAAGAAAAGACTTATGAAGTGCCAGGCACTGTGTGAGGGCCTCCACATACCTGTCTGATTAAACAAACATCATCTTTACCATGAAATGAGGAACTAAGACCCCTGGAGGTTAACAGCTTTCTCACAGTCATCTGATAACTTGATTATAACCTGCAAACCACAACTATAGGAAGGTGTAGGATTTGGCCATACAAAGAATCAATGAAACCAGAAGTTTGTACTTTGAAAGGATAAACAAGATCGATAGACCACTAGCTAGATTACAAAAAAAAAAAAAGAAAATCCAAATAAGCACAATCACAATGACAAAGGTGACATTACAACCAATCCCACAGAAATACAAAAGATCCACAAAGACAATTATGAACACCTCTGTGCACACAAACTAGAACAGCTACAGAAAATGGATAAATTCCTAGAAACATAGTCTCCTAAGACTGAATCAGGAAGAAATCGAAACCCTGAGCAGACCAATATTGAGTTCCAAAATTGAACCAGTAATTGAAAAACCAACCAACCAAAAAAAAAAAAGCCCCAGACCAGATGGATCCACAGCCAAATTCTACCAGTCATACAAAGAAAAACTGGTACCAATTCTACTGTAACTATTCCAAAAAATCAAGGAGGAAGGACTCCTCCCTACCTCCCTAACTCATTCTATGAAGCCAGCATCACCCTGATACCAAAACTTGGCAAAGACACAATGAAAAAAGAAAACTACAAGCCAGTATCTCAGATTAACATAGGCAAAAGTCCTCAACAAAATACTAGCAAGCTGAATCCAGCAGTGTATCAAAATGTCAATTCACCCTGATTAAGTTGGCTTCATTCCTAGGATACAAGCTTGGTTCAACATACACAGATCAATAAATGTGATTCACCACATAAACATAATTCAAGACAAAAATCATATGATCATCTCAATAAATGTGGAAAAAGCTTTTTATAAAATCGAATATCCTTTCATAATAAAAACCTTCAAGAAAGTAGGCATTGAAGTAACATACCTCAAAATAATAACAGCCACTATGAAAATTCCACAGCCAACATCATACTGAACAGGCAAAAACTGGAAGGATTCCCCTTGAGAACTGGAACAAGACAAGGATGCCCACTCTCACTACTTCTATTCTACATAGTACTGGAAGTTCTTGCCAGAACAATCAAGCAAGAGAAAGAAATAAAAGGCATCACAATAGGTAAAGAAGAACTACCTCTCTTTACTGACAATATAATTCTATACTTAGAAGACCCTAAAGACTCCACCAAAAGGCTCCTGGAACTAATGAATGACTTCAGTAAAGTTTCAATACCTAGGAATATATCTAACTAAAAAGGTGAAATATCTCTACTGGGAGAACTGCAAAACACTGCTGGAAGAAATTATAGGTGACATCATACAACAAATGGAATAACATTCCATGCTCATGGATTAGAAGAATCAATATCATTAAAATGGCCATACTTCCCAAAGCAATCTACAGATTCAATGCTATTCTTATCAAGCTACCAACATCGTTTTTCACAGAATTATAAAAAAAAATTCTAAAATTCATATGGAAAAAAAAAGAGCCCAAATAGCCCAAACAATCCTAAGCAAAAAGAACAAAGCCAGAGACATCACATTACCTGACTTCAAACTATACTATAAGGCTACAGTAACCAAAACAGTATGGTTTTGGCACAAAAACAGACACATAGACCAATGGCACATAATAGAGAACCCAGAAATAAAGCTGCACACCTATAGCCATCTGATCTTTGACAAAGTTGACAAAAATAAACAATGAGAAAAAGATCCCCTATTCAATAAATGGTGCTGGGATACCTGGCTAGTCATATGCAGAAGAATGAAGTTTTTGAACCCCTACCTTTCACCATATACAAAAATGAACTGAAGATGAGCTAAAGATTTAAATCTAAGACCTTAAACTATATGAATCCTAGAAGAAAACCTAGGAGACATCATTCTGGACATTGGCTTTGGGAAATAATATATGACAAAGTCCTTAAAAGTAATTTCAATGAAAATAAAAATTGACAAGTGGGACCTAATTAAACTAAAGAGCTTCTGCATGGCAAAAGAAACTATTAACAGAGTAAACAGACAATTTACAGAATGGGAGGAAATATTTGCAAACTATGCATCAACAAAGTCAAGAACACCATTTAAAAAATGGGCAAAAGACTTGAGCAGATATTTCTCAAAAGAAGACATATAAGTGGCCAAGAAACATGAAAAAATGCTCAACATTGCTAATCATCAGAGAAATGTAAATCAAAACCACAATGAGATATCATTTCACACCAGTCAGAATGGCTATTCTAAACATGTCAAAAAACACCAGGCTGGGTGCAGGCTGTAATCCCACCACTTTGGGAGGCTGAGATGGGAGGATGGCTTGAAATCAGGAGTTTGAGATCAGCCTGGGTAACATAGTAAGACCCTGTCTCTGCAAAAATAAAAAATAAAAAATAAAAAATAAAAAAAAAAAAACAGATGCTGGGAGGCTGCAGAAAAAAGGGAATGCTTATACAGTGTTGGTGGGAATGTAAATTAGTTCAGCCACTGTAGAAAGCAGTTTGGAGATTTCTCAAAGAACTTAAAACAGAGCTACCATTTGGCCCAGCAATCCCATTGCTGAGTACGTATCCAAAAGAAAATAAATAGTTCTACCAAAAAAACACATGTACTCATATATTTATTGCAGCACTATCCACAGTAGTAAAGATGTGGGATCAACCTAGGTGCCCATCAATGGTGGATTGGTTAAAGAAAATGTTGTACATATATAATTCATGGAATACTATGCAGCCATAGAAAAGAATGAACTGTGTCCTTTGCAGCAACTTGGGTGCAGCTAGAGGCCATAATCCTAAGCAAGTCAACATAGGAACAGAAAATCAAATACCACATGTTCTCACTTATAAGTGGGAGCTAGACAGTGAGTACTTACAGACCTAAAGATGGCAACAATAAATACTGGGGATCACTAGAGGGGAGAGGAAAGGGAGAAAAGTTTGAAAAATGAAAATGAACTATTGGTACTATGCTCAGTACCTGGGTTTTGGGATCAATTGTACCCTAAACCTCAGCATTACACAATGTATCCAGGAAACAAACCTCCATATGTACCCCCAAATCTAAAATAAAAGTTGAAATTATATTAAAAATATAAAATACAAAATAAAAATTAGCTGGGTATGGTGACAGGTCCTTGTAGTCTCAGCTACTCAGGAGGCTAAAGTGGGAGGATCCCTTGAGCCCAGGAGGTTGCAGTGAGCTATGATTGCACAACTGCACTCTGGCCTGGTGACAGAGTGAGGCCTTGTCTAAAAAAAGAGAGAGAGAGAGAGAGAGAGAGAGAGAGAGAGAGAATCATATGCAAAGCCATGGACAGTTGGCAAGGAACCTAGATTTCTAAGAAAATTTCAATTTGACATGGATCTGATTTAACTATATTCTGGAGTCTATATTCATCTTATATTGCTGTTTTATTGAATACTTCCTTGATGACTTTGGATTGTATTGGAGTAAACTGGGCCTCTTATTCTGATATTGATCATTCACACCAATGACTCATTTTTCTTCTAATGATCAATTGACCAATTTAGGGAGTATATCTAAGTTTATTTTAAAAGTTATTTTGATTCCACAATATCACTAGCAATTACCTGGACCTGTGGTATCATGAGATCTGCAAGAGATAATATTATCTTTAAAAATTAGTTTTTTATTTAAAAAAAAACACAACAGTACAAGTAAAGAAGAAAAAGAGATCATGTTGTCCTCCCTTTGGTCTGTAGATCATATTTACGCATAACTACAGAAGTACGATCAGACAACATGACCAGCCAGTGACGTGGGGGACAGCCTTCCCAGCAAACATCAGTGTCCCTGGACATTGGCCCTGATCTTTCATCTGATACTCCCACCTGCAGCCACTCTCTCGGCAGGGTGCAGTTCCAAATTAGAAGCTCTGCTCTGTGGAGTTGTTAGGTCGGCGGCCTTGGCTCCCACTCCCAGCACATCCTATGTTGTGCCTCTCATCCAGTCATTCTGTCATGATGACCAAGTGAGCTGGAACCATGTGGGAGGGACAAGAGAGCAGACAGAGGGGAAGCAGAAACCACCCACCTTCCCTACTTTTTTCCCATGTGCCACCTTTTCTGAGCTCCTTGGACCATCTCCTTGACACCCTCGCTTCTGTAACTGTAACCAAGAACCATTCAGAACCATTTAAACAGCAGTGATCCCCTGGGGATTTATCATCCAGAAACTTCTCCAAGTTCCAGGCACCCAAACTCCCTCTCTCAAGTAGACAGACCCTTTTTGGAAATAAATAATATTCTTTGGCATTTGTTTTCCTCAAGTGTTGGTTTTCCAGAACATAAATAGTTAAGTCACTTGCCACATTTATTTCCCTCTGGACTTCGATGCCCTGGGAAATAAGGTGGTTTTTCATATTGAACCTACTAAAATGCAGTTTGGAGCAAGTGAAGTGTAGTTAGGTCGAGAGAAGCAGCAGCAGTTCTCTAGCTAATCCATGTGAGGATTTTTACTTGACTCCTATTAATACTAATGGACAGGGATCTGCCAAAATCCCTGTACACAGAGATGAAAATATATGCTTCGGTGTAGAGATTTCCTGTTACATTGTTGATAATTCATTGTATGATGTGATCAACTTATACTATAATAATGGCACTTATACATCACACTTTGAAGATGCTTTTTATCGACTTAATGTGAATATTATTGCCATCGTTTATTACAGAGAAGTATCTTGTAGTAATTGAAATACAATATGGTGTCATTAATCATTCTGAATACAAAATGTTAACTTTAAACTGGTCACACTGTATTAAATGCTCCTCTAACCAGAAAGCAATTTGATTTGCAAGTCTGTAAAAAGCTGGATATTTGGTATGTCATGTAACTAGCACTTACAACACATTTCTGTATTAGATTTTTCAACAGTTTGCTTTAACTGAAATTATATTGTTTTGTTTGGGTAGATCTTCTCTTTCAATGTGTATTTACTAAATAAAATGATTGTCTGAAGTCATTTTCACACAACCAGAGAGTAGGACTGTTTTCCTCGTCTCTGTGTTGACTTTGAAAACTATTTTTAACTATCTTACCCATATTTCCAATATTTATCTTAATTAAAGATAAACTGGTATCTTAAATAAAGAAAATGGTACTGTCAGATCAAAAAAAAAAAAAGCCACTGAAAATGAGATGAAGGGCTGATGACAGCTTTCTGCCCACACGTCATTCTGTTCTGTGCTGTTTCAGAAGTCCCAGTTGTTATCAAGTAGAGACTCAGTTTTTGTTTTGTTTTGTTTTGTTTTGTTTTTTTGAGACGGAGTCTCTCTCTGTCGCCCAGGCTGGAGTGCAGTGGTGCGATCTCGGCTCACTGCAAGCTCCGCCTCCCGGGTTCATGCCTTTCTCCTGTCTCAGCCTCCCGAATAGCTGGGAGTACAGGCGCCCGCCACCGTGCCCGGCTAATTTTCTGTATTTTTAGTAGAGACGGGGTTTCACTGTGTTAGCCAGGATGTTCTCGATCTCCTGACCCCCTGATCAGCCCGCCTTGGCCTCCCAAAGTGCTGGGATTACAGGCGTGAGCCACTGCGCCCGGCAGAGACTGAGATTTTATTAGTCAAATTATTTTGGGGTCTTGTGTTTCTTCTCATGCAGCTGAATATGACTAATTACAAAAATTGCTTCTAACTTGCAAACCACAGATAGAAAATTTTCCTTTCTCTATTTGGGCTGAGAGATATACAAAAGAAGAGTCATTCAGTTTGGGATATAATACTACCCTTGTAGTGCAGAAAAATTTAAGTCTATCTTTAATCCATCTTTTATATCAGAAAATATTTCTTGGGCATATGACAGTTTATCTACATTCTTATATAGTTCAACTTTAAGAAGCTGCTTTCTTTATCCCAGTCATTTATAAAAATAACTCACTGGGTGGTATTTTCATATTTAAAACATTTATACCATAATTTCACTTTTGTTAAAATAGTCTCTTTTTTGACTATACAAGTAGTACATGCTCACAACAGATAATCCTTAAAATACAAAGAAGAAATTAAGTCAACCATAATGCCTCAAGGCAATATTTTCAAAGGCTCATGTAACCATTTTAAATGATTCAGAGAAGTTTAAAACACTCATTGGAGACATTTCCTTTTCTTTTCATTTGGGATAAACTGATTAGCAATTTAGAACCCTTGATGTGATAGGTAACACAGCGATTCTATATCATTTCAAATTTAACTTTTGTCAGTAGCATTTCTCTTCATAAGCACATTTATTTTTGCCCATTTTGCAAAGAAATTAAAATGAAAATGTATGAAGAGTCCCAGAAGGTAGTCTCTTTTGAAAAGCTGTTTACTTGCCTTGGGCATGGTTTGGGAGGGTAAAGGTCAAGGATGGGTCACAAGAGAGCCCCACGGGCTGTCCATTCAGACACGCTCAATACTCTTTCATCTCTCTCTGTTTTTGTTGACACCAGCTGTGCCTACCTTAATCCTCCCTGTGAGTTTACATCTTTTTTCTTAATAATCTATAAGCAAACCATAGAAAAGGGGCATGTGCTGACTAGAAAGTAATGGTTGGGGAGCAGGTGATGGAAAGAAAAGGCAAAGGAAAAAGAAGTGTAATGGGGAACAAATTCCTTTTATGAAACGTCAGAAAACCAGCAGTGGATTTGACAAGATTTGATTTGACTCAGAGCATCAGCGGAAGCTGTAACTCTTAAACATTATCCAACACCTGAAACAAAGGAATAATAATATGCTACATTTCTTACAAGAATCTCAAAATGCTTTCCACAAATAATCTTTTTTGAGAAGTATAATAGGTGACAAGTATATTTCATGATTTTGAAGATTTTGAGAATCAGAAATGTTCAATACAACTAGCATTATAGACGATATGTAATGCTTGTATTTTGCATGTATGTTTCTAATAAATAACACTACCTAAGTGAGATGCTATCCCTTAGTCACCCCCTTTCCTAAAACATAAGGGTGGGGGTGAAGTGAGGTCTTAATGGATTTCTGAACCTCCCAGTGTGTGAAGAAAGGGAAGCAGGTGGTAGAAGGAAAATCAGTGCACCTTAGTCAAATTTATCGGCCAAAAAGAATATGTAAATGCATTGATTAGAAAAGAGGGAAAGATTTTAGAAAGAAAAACAAGAACAAAAACAATGAAAGTCCTGAAAATACACTGTGATAGCTACTATCTGAAAAATCCAATTAAGAACATGTTAATTGCTTGATGTTTATATTGCTACACTCATTGTTTGACAATGCCCAGTGGTGACCCCACCTGTGGAAGGCCACAGGTTGGAACTGTGTGTTGATACTTATAGAAAAAGTGGTGCTGATGCTGTGATCTATGAGGAAAAATAGGAGGCAACAAAGGCATTAAAGGCAGAGAACACCTTACACAACATCTAGGGAATCTTTAGCATATTTATTACTTTGTTTCTCTTGAAAAGGAAAAAAAAATCTAATATGAACCACAAATGTGGGAGTGGAGTGGGAAAAGGAAGGAAGGAAGGGTCATCTCTTCAGAGAGATGGGAGCCCAGGCTGGATGTGATGGGTAAGGCTGAGATGCTGAGTGCCCTGCAGTAACCCGTGGCAACAGCCGTTCCCAGAACAGCTGTCAAGCAGTGACTTAAATGGATGACCCAAGTGCTGGGTTTGTTTTTACTTGGTTGCTTGTTTTTTAACCCTGATGTATGGCTTTGAACACCTAGGGACTCTCTTTTGGGAGAAACAAGCTGGCAAATATTTTAGGTTCAGAATGCATCCTTTCTTAAATACCCAAGGGAAACAACTTCACTGCCATGAACACCAAACGACTGGTAAATATATTACCCTTAAAAGCCCAATTCCAAAATTTAGTGCATGCTTTGTACAAATACTGTCATTCTAATTAATGCTTTCTGCTGGTTTTAAGAAAATAGTGCCACAAATGCAATTTCTTCCCTCCTATCCTATCAGAGTCAGAATACCCGGATCCAAACCCTAACTCTTCCACCATTCATTAGTGTGTAATGTAAGGCAACACTCCACACTTAGTTTATACGTCTACAAAATGAGGGTAACAGTAGGACTTACCTCCTCACAATGCTTTGAGAACTAAATGAGTCAGCTCAGGTAAAGCATTTAGCACAGTGCATAGCTCATCATTAATGTCCAGAAAAAAGTTAGCTAGCCATTATTACTGCATTTTAGTAAATATAAAATGCTATCAATTGTATGATACATCATTATTTTATGTATCACTAAGAAAAATTTATGCCAATCAACTATAACACAATGCTTTCTTACTGGCCGTTTCTTATTTTATGCTTTGGTGAAAGTTCTTTTAAACTTACTAGACATGTATTTTTTAATCATATATTATTCTTGTGTATACATTAAAAAAGAAATATCAGTTAAATAATTTATTCCTAAAACTTGTTAGAATTAGAGCCTGATTCTACTTTTTTTTTTTTTTTTTTTTTTTTTGAGATATCAAAGCTCTGTACCAAAACCACCAGGGAAAACTGCTGATCACAGAAAAACTGGGTTTATTAAACTTGCTGAGCAAAAGAAAGCACCACCTTAAGAGTTTCAGTATTCTCAAAAGGCGAGTCAGGGAAAGGTACTAGTCATGTTCCATGAGGTGTGGGGGTCGTCACAAGGTGATTTGGGACAGAAATTATTAAGTTGGTGCAATTATTGCAAAACCACAATTACTTTTGCACCAACCTAGTAGTAAGTGAGAGCTGGGCAGGGATAGGTTGAAATTTGTAATGAGAAGTCAGTGGTCTTATCTTGGAACATATTAGTCTGAACCAGCTGGCATCAAAACCCCTTATATTTAGTTTGCTATGCATGTCATGGTTTGTACAGTTTATCTGACCCACTGCCATCAACATCTACATTTTTCTACCCAACATCATGCTCTGTGCCATTAAGAGCATTGGTGATGCCCTGCTTCCATTGCCTACAGTTTTCCTTTGCAGTAGCTGGCTCCCATTTTGAAAGTTTCAATGCATCATGACTGCTGCTTGGCTGATGGTGATTTTGATATGCCTTGTGATTTCAGAATTGACAGAATGTGAAAAAAATTGTGCAACTTAGAATCAATAAAATAGAGTAATAATTTGATAACAATAAAGTCTAATTCTCATCTCGGAGAGTAGAACCAATCAAATGTTTAAACTCCCATTAGAGAAGTAGTTAATTCTGGGAGATAAGTAAAAAAATGTATCATAAAACTACAGGATGAGAATATTTATCTCCTTGTAGACAGATCCTGACGACCCCTCTTCAAACCTAAAGGGGAGTTTTTATTGTTTGTTTTGTTCTGATCCTTATAATTGTAGCATTAATTTTATTTCCTCGACTTAACAATTAACTACTTTTTCAAGTCTTTTTCTACTGGGAAAGTATCTTGTTCCCAAAGTAATAATCTAAACCATGTAAAGAGACAAAGCCTGAAGTGTTTTGCCTGTAGAACTGCTATGCCACGGGATGAAATTAGAAAGGATAAAGATACTCAAAAGTACATTTTTAATTGGATTTTTTAATTGGATGGATTTGAACTTGGCTCCATCGTAAGTTGCCCAATAAGCATAATGGTAGCTCCCAAGAAGTCAAGTCCAGGAGCAATCAGGACTGTGACTTTTGGACTCATTGATTTCCAAGAAATGGTGAGTGTGTGTCTGTATGTGTGCCTATTCACATACTGTGTGGGGATGCGGAGGGAGAGAACCGAAAATCCATTTATATTGTTAATATTATGCTTTCCTCTGAAAGATTACCCAAAATGTCAGGCTTACAGATAATGGCCACATTGCCTTATGACTAGAATGGGTCAAGGAAGAAATTTCATGTATTACCAGGCAAATGAAGAGTTTTAGAAGCCCCATACAGTGAACAGATGTTAGGGCTCCATTCCCTCTTGTGCCTGATAGTAATTCAAATTAAAATAATACTAAGTCAGAAAATGAGCTTTTATTTCTCCAATAACATTCTGATTTCTCCATGACTATTTTGACACTTTTTTTTTTTGAGATATGAAAAATCTTGTTTCTTCTTTTTGAACAAAAGAAATGTCAGCTACCCGGCATCGCTAATGTCCTGAACATATGCTTTGTTGCCTGCTGGGTAATCCACACTGGGTGGCATCTTGGTTTGCTTCTGGATTAGGAAATGCTCTCAGCTTTAGGCTGTGCAGAATGGAGACATTCGAATAAAATCATGAACGTTTTTTGTGTTCATTTGTGAGCAAAATCCCTCCCATACCCCTTCCCTAACCCAGTGTCAAACGGGTTGTTTCTCAAAGTACAATTCAGATTTTCTTTACTGCAGATTATTCACTCTGTTGGGTTTCTTTATCTGAAATTATCCTGGGGAACCGTTGTGTTTGAAGCTCAAAATGATATGAAAAGTCAAGTTAAAAAAAAAAAAAGGCAAACCTAAAAGCCGAAGGCGTGTGTTGGAAGCAGGAAAATCATTCCTTGAACTCCCCAGGAGTTGATCAAAGAGACAGCCATAAATTGCAACAAAGGCAGAGATCTACTCTGCTCTGAAAGCCAGCCAGAAACACTGGAAATGTTTCATTATTTATTTCATTAATTCTGTGATAGCAATCTCCACTGACAAGATTTGCAAATCTAATCATTTATTAATGAAACGTGTCTGGTAGATTGTGCCAAGGATCTTCCTCAGGTCCCAGCCTCTGTATGGCGGAAGCCTTTTGCTAACTACCAGCTCGCTCTCTTGCCACAATGTCACACGGAGGTTTCCAGGATCCTCACTAGAGGTATGTCTCTCCCTCTGAGCTCACAGGATATTCAAAGATGGCTCCCAGGCACAGCCTGCTCTAAGGACCAGCATGATGGCCACTTTCCAGGATGAGTATAGCAAACATGGTTTCTATTCATAGAGAACATTTTCTGAGAATCACAACATGGTATGTATGGTTTTAAGTCATGGTACAGACAGGAATGGATCTTTTAAGCTGTATTTGCATTGTTCTTACTCACCCTGATGCAGATACGGTTAACCTGACTCTTGACTAAGACATTGATTTTTTTCTGGAAATTTCTCTGTGGTTTTAGATATTTCCAAAATCTCAGCCTGTTTCCTTGGCGACTGTCTAAGGCTTTATTCCCTATAAACCAATGTGGCATGATTCATCAGTAAACAGTGAAGCAGCAGCCACCCAACTTACAGGCTTCCTAAAGATTTCCTGGAAAGCGATCCCTGCCCTGAGCTATTTCGCAGGCTCTGTTGTTGATATTTCACAGAGCGCAGCTAAAAAAATAATAAAAGTCCCATAACCGTGTGTATGGGGAACAACAGCGTTTATGGAGATAATGAAATGCAGAAATGAAAACCCCTCAGCAAAGCCCCTTTAGATGTGCCTAAGCTCTGTTCATTAATCTGTGATAATTAGACTTATTTGCAAAGGTTAACAGCAGTGGCACATGGTAATTAAGCACTCCTTCTCTACCAGAGGGATCGGAAATGCTTCTCATGTGACACGTTTCCAGTCTTCAGGACATTTTATGTCTGCTTTATAGCTCAGGTTTCCTATAGGAGAAACAAGTTGTCATACAGCCATGACCACACATCACTTTCTATAACAAGAGGTAAAATCATATTTTACTTGTAGATTCTGAACTGAGAGTAACTTAGGGTGAGAATCTTCACCTCTCTCACTGACTGCTATGTGACCTTGGGCAACTTATTGAATTCTTTTTTGCCTCAGTTTCCTCATCTGTAAAATGGGGATGATAATGCCTTCTTCAGAGTGTTGTGATAATTTAACAATGATAATAGCTAACATTCACTGAGCAATTAATATGCCATGTACTGTTCTAAGCCCATCATATGTACCCATTAAGTCTCATTTTACAGTTGAGGAAATTCACACACAAGAGATTGAATAGTGTGCCCAAGACCAAGCTTCGGAAGCAAATAATTTAATTCACTTTAAGACATTCAAGTCCCTTGAGAGCAAACTTCCAGAAAGTGAGCACAGATTTACTGTTTTGAAGACGACATCTCCCACTTGCCTCTAGAACACAAATAATATTTACACATTGAAACAACCTTATCCTTGGCAGTAGTCATCATTTGGGCTTGGGCTAGGTATAGCGGCATATCTATGAAGGAATCAATTAATGAAGAATTACTGGAATACAGAAAGGAGATGTTCCACTTTTCTTCAGTTTTAATAATTGCATTAAATGAGGTAATATATGCAGAGCTCATAGCACAATGCTCAGTGCATGCTGAATGCTCAATAAATAGTAGCTATTATTATGATGATAGACATGAATGCACAGAAAAGCTGAACAAAGGGTGCAGTTTTTTCACTTCACACACGCACATGTCTCTAGACACACTCAAGATTGCACTCATCCCTAAATTCATACACAGTGGGATTTTGATCCATTTCAGTCAAAAATAGCTAGGTAGTTTATTGTATTAAAAAGAAGGGAGAAAAAAGGGAAAGAAGGGAGGGAGGAGAGAGGAAGTGAGGAAAGAATAGGAAACATATTCTAAAAATTAACCATACTTGCCAGTTCTTAAATCTTGGAAAGCAAGATTTAAAAGGTCACAGGTCCTAATAAGAAGGAGGAAGTTTTGCTTTTATTTTAAGATGTTACCAGACCAAGTTAGGAAATAATAATGGGATATAACTGGCTTGCTCCAAGACAGGGCTCGTTTTAAACTCATATTCCAGGAGAACCTCACCTTTGTTAGCCTTGCTCTCTGTTCATACTGTGGTTGAAGCCATGCTCATGTTTCTCACAGGCAGTCTAGAGTCAGGATCTCAGCAGAGAAACGAAAGCCCAAAGCCTGAGCTTGGCTGATTTTCCATACACACAGTTGGTACGTTCATTAGCAGTTCCTGACTCCTCTCTGCATGCGTGTGCAAATGGGCAGCATGGCACTTGGTTTTGCAAATCCTCTTTTTACTTTTTCTTGGGGGGTGGCGGGGGTGGCGGTGGTGCTTTTGAAAGACAAGCATTGACACTCTCCACAAAAAGAAAAATCCCTTGCAGCACCAAGGAAAGAATTAAAGGAGCTCTAAGGAATGATCTGGGAAGTTCCACCAGTGCTTATTCACATGGGGAATCATTCGCACGCATTCCTGCAGCTGGGAGGAACACAAGGAGATCTCTAGTTTATTCTTGCTTTTCCCGTATCTCACCTTTGTCAGTTCTGACCTGAATTTCCTCTGTAGGATCCACCTTTCCTTCAGCTTGTGGCACGCTGACACTGTTTTACAGGAGAGCATCCCTGAAACCAGCACAGCCCCGTTTGCTTCAGCAAGGGTGGGGAGGTTTCTAATTGGGCTAACTGGCAACAAATGGCATATTTTGGTAGCGTTTTCCTTTCACATATTTAAAGAAGACACAAGATTTAACCAAGTAATTGTTCAGGAGGAGGCACTCTGATGCCACCATTCTGTGGCATTGAGTGAACTCAACGTAGTGGAGCTTTAAAAAAAATGTGTAAATCTCTTTAGGTTGTCCAGTTTCCAGCACATGCAGTATTCTTTCCATTTTCCCTTCATTAATTGAACCAGACAGAATATGAGTCTGGTGTTTACCTGCCCTCTCTAACTCTTCTTCTCATTTAATAACCCTTTTACTTAAGACTTCCTTTTCTCCTAGCTTATGACAGTGGATCTGATGATGCAAAATAAGAGATCTTCGCACACTGAGCCTCAGAGATAAAGTTCAAAGTGTAATTATTGAAGTAGCTGCGTATCTTGGATTTGAATTCAGAGAAACTGAGCTTGAACGACGAAGATGTAGATAGAAAAAGATTCCTCTTGTTAAAATAAATTAATTAGTTGGATTTATATGAGGAGACAGAAGGGAAGAAGTCAGGCTGTGTCCCACATTAATAACTCACTTGGGAGAAGCCAGATTGGATTGAAAGCAAAAGACAAAGAAGGAGGGGGCTATTGTGCTACCTTATAAGAGAAGTAGCCTCGGTTTTCCTGTCTTTGCACTTTATAACCCGTACATACACAAACACACATCCTCATTCCTGACATGAAAATGATGTCATCTTTCTTTTTGACTCACCAACCAGACTACATTAATCCCCTGCAGCGTGAGGGCCAGCAGGAGGCTGCTTAAGGGACTTCAGGCCTGTGAATAAATGATGACCCAGTGGTTAGGGGCGGCAGCCTAGATACATTCAGGATGCATTAAAGCAATTAGCTGGAAGAGGAGTGAGAGCACAATTTCCAATCCCCAAGAAGGACCAGACCATGCTTGGAACAGGGTGAGGAACTCTACAGCCTACAGCTGGTAAGAGCCACTTAGCAAAATGGCTGCACATGAAAGCAGCTTATAGTCTCAGCCCCCTGGCCTTGTTTGATACTAGTGCCATTAAGGGGGCATTTCAGGATCAGGGAAGCCATGAAACTGATTACTTTTGCAAATCACTGCATTAGAACCAGCCTTGTCAGAGAGGTTTCCAAATCATGGTTTGTAGACTGGTGTCCCACTGGTTGAATCTGGCTCATGGCTGCTTTGTGCCTGGCCAGACCATCTATATTGGGCCAATATTTTAAAACATTAAGAGATTTCACAAAAATATGAATTTCTAGATTATCTCAAAAACCCAGCCCTGCGTGACACCAATCTGCTGGAGCTGAGTCCCAGTTTTTCTCTTGAATTGGCTGTATGCTCTCCACTTAGCCCCCATCCCTACTGCTTCCCATTACCTTACTCCCATCCCACTTCACTCATTTACTTCAGTCATTGACATCTACCTGGGCCTCTGTAGGTATTTGAGTTTGTGACCTCTCTTTTTTTTTTTTTTTTTGAGACAGTCTTTCTCTGTCCCCAGGCTAGAGTGCAGTAGCACAATATTGGCTCACTGCAAGCTCTGCCTCCCAGGTTCAAGCGATTCTCCTGCCTCAGCCTCCTGAGTAGCTGGGACTACAACTACAGGCACACACCACCACGCCCAGCTAATTTTTGTATATTTAGTAGAGACAGGGTTTCACCGTGTTGGCCAGGATGGTCTCGATCTCCTGACCTCGTGATCCGCCCATCTTTGCCTCCCAAAGTGCTGGGATTACAGGCATGAGCCACCGCACCCGGCTGTGACCTCTACTTTACATGGTTTCTGAGTTAGGTTCAACCAGAAACATAAGCTTACATTCTAGAACCACCAAGCACATTTTCTGCATGGATACGTCTCAGTTCCTGCATCTGAAAGGTTTACCACTAGCCTTGCATGGCAGCCTGCTGTAAACATGGCCACAACTCTTTGTGAGGCTTCCACCCTCACAAATGCAGAGAGGCAGCACTGGAATATACACACTCCACTATTTCCACCTGGTCAGGGATGATGGCCATGGAATAGTTATTAGAACAAAGGAGTATTCTGAACATGAATTTCAATCCAGCAGATTTGGGCAGTGTTGATGCCCACCAGAATAAGAACAGCCAAGAATGTCACAAGCTAAATAAAATGCCAGCCAAAGCAGCCTGAGATCCAGAAACTGCTTGGCATATTTTGTGATACTCACTTCACAGTGGGATGAGAGGTGAGAAATAGCCTCTAACATACAAGAACAACCTAGTCAAGGTCCACGGTTCTGATTTCTCTTAATAGGTACTAGAATCTTTCTATGATGTTCCCTGCCTCTTTAAATCAATAGAGCTTTGTCTCTTTTTCTCTTGTTAGATGAATTTCCAATTGGAAATGTCATTTAAAGACAAAGAAAGAGCTCTGATGACTTCAGGAAACCAAATCACGCCTCTTCTATGAAACTTCCTCCTCCTTCCTGCCCTCCTCCAAACCCTTAGATGCTTTTCTCACTTCTTGCTTTTAATCTCTCCTCTCCTCCTGCCCAATCACTTAGCCCAAATGGGATGGAAGTGCTAAGTGGCTGCTCCCTCCCTCCTCTCAGCTGTGCCACATTTGGGTGCTCCTAAAAGGCATCTCCCAGGCTGCTGTTGGCACCAGAGTCCTATGTTCGCAACCCCTTTGCTTAAAACTAAAAGACAAAGCATGTATTTAAAAGATGGCTGAGACATATGTGTGACTACTCTGCTTCCAAAGAGACTATAACAGACCGCAGTAAAAAGTACCTGGTACAGGGTCAGAAAATGAATAATTCAAACTTTTCCTCACATGCTGAATTAACCTTGACTTATTTCATGCCTCCCCGCCCCCATCACACCGACTTTGCTTCTCTCTGGGCTGGAGTGGGCTGGAGTCATTCAGGTGTGCATTTTAATCCCTCCTGGAAACTTCTGCTCTATTTGAATCACGGAAAGTGAGAGCGATTGAATAAGTGTGAACTCACTGCCCGCAGGAAGGGGTGTCATGTGGAAGCCCACAGTGACCGGTGCTTGGGGCTTTAGCCACACCCGTGTAAAATGATCACGGATGTCCTTTCACTAATATTGCCGGCCAGAGGCTAAGGTGACTTGGGATTTTGGAAATATCCCTCTTTTCCTTCTCACAACACTAATTTTTCTTTAAAAAGTCTTTTTCCCAATTTCCTTCTATTACCCCCAATAATAAAAACTGCCTCCTTCATTGCACCAAGAAAATAAAAACTCTTTTCTGACCCAGCTCTTAGAAGGCCGGCAGAGTAGGCGCTCTTCTCTGTTTTAAAGTCGCCTCATATTCCACAATACAATTACAGAATGTGGTGGTATCTTTCTCCCTTTATGTTAGGCATAAAGCCATCCAGGGGAGCAAGGTCTATGAAATAGGAAAGCCCAATTTGCGCCCACATTGTATTCGTAGGGTCTTCCTCCGACCCACTTGGCAGGGGGAGTAGAAGGTGGTCAGAAGACGCATGTACAAGACCAGCTGAAAGGGGGATATGAACACGCCTGGGTACGTAGTATGGTTTTCTTGGTCAGGCTATGAAATAAATACTGTGTGTCTTAAAGGTGACGTCTTTAAAAGAAGACAATGCACTCCGAGGTGAAAGGAAATCTGGGTTTTGCTTTAAGAAGCTTGTTCTCATAGGTAGGGCAAGGCTCATTTCTGTAAGAATGCTCTCAGCACTGTCCCACAGAACTTTCTGGAATGATGGAAATGGCCTGTCTCTGTGTTGTCCAATATGATAGCCACTACTCACATGTGGCCATTGAATGATTAACTTTTAGCTACATGACCGAGAATCTGCATTTTTAATTTTATTGACTTTTAATTAATTTTTATTTAAATAGCCACATGTGCAAGACAAGGTGACCAGACAGATCCTATTCTCTGCTCCCTTTGTTTGTTTGCTTGTTTGTTTAGAGCCAGCCCTTAGTATATCTATTCCCAATACTCCCGCCAGAAATTCTTTCAGCATTATCAACGAGGAAGGAAGGGAGTAGCTTCCTGGATTGGATTCAGCTTCCTGTAGGTGCCAGGCCTGGGAAAAGTGCTTCCACGTATCAAACTCATTTATCTGTGGTTGAATTCTTACAACTCTGCTCTATAGGACACCCTGTCCTCATTTTATAGCTGAGGAATCTAGAGGTGACAAATTTTGGTAAGTGAACTAAGCAGAAACGGAGTTTGAGTCTTTGCATCCAGTCAGATAATCTTTCCATTACAAAGAAGTGGTGTTATTCCCAATGCTATCCCCATTTCACAAAGAGGGGAAACAAGTCACTAATTACAGAATAAAGTCCAGGGAGAAGGGGTAGGCACAGAAGTTTGCAGTCTGTGGCTATGCATGTCTTTCAGATTCAAGTGTCTAATAAACTTTCACTTCTTGGTGGCCAAGGTGTGGCAGGCAGGCCTGAAATCACCAATTCAAAGTCTCTTGTTACTGAAGCATGTTTGAGACCTGCAGGGAGGAGGAGGCCTCTATCAGAGCAAAGACTTTGGAGCTGCTTCCAGTCTGAAACTTCCTTAGCATTGAAAAAAGCACTCTTCGTTCAAAATCGCTCAGTGCCTGGACTCAGAGAAAGTGGGAGAGTTACCAAGCCTCGGGTACGTCTGGCACCCCTAGCCACGGTACTAACCAGGAGGGTGATGAGGAGAAAGCTTTTCTCTGCTGGTAGCCATTCGCGCAAGAAGTTTCCTAGAAGGTGATGTTGATTGTAATTAGAGCCTCCTCTCTCGGGGCGGGGGGTGGGCGGGGGGCGGTTGTCTCAAATCCCAGTCCTGCAAATGCAGCTGGTGGCTGGGAAGCTGCCGCCTGGCATTCTCTCCGGAGAGAGCCTCAGCTGCTCTTGCTGTCTAGAATGATCACTTGGTGTAGTTTCCCAGGGTATGGGGTAGGGGGAGGGGGAAGATGGCAGCTCGGCCATGATGCGAAGTGGGCAGTGACCGTCATGCAGGCGGCTTTTCACAGCGTGTGTCTGCCCCTGCCCGGGCAGCAGACTTCAGTTCCTCCCTGGTCCCTTGCTGGCTGTTCACTTTCTACACCAATGAGCTCTGAGGTGACAAGTTCAATTCCCAGCTCTGTCAAACCTGCATTTTCTTCCCTGACCTACTTTCCCCACTCTGCAGTGTTGGAACAATGCCTCGCTCTGTTCCCTGTTTAGACCCATCTTTTGCCTGCGCTGGTGCAGAAGCCCAGGCCTTTGCCAGGCTTTTTGCCTTGAATCCCTGACAAGTGTTGATGGGAAAAGAAAAAAAGAGAAGGGGGAAAAAATCCTTGCTATAAAACAGTCCAGCTCTCCCACAGATGCCCAGCCTCCGGAGGGAGTGAAAGCTGCTCAGCAGCAAGGAAAGAAATCAAAAGGTTGTGCTTCTCCTCTCATCACCTCTACCCTCTCCCTAGCCCCCCAGGCACAGTGAGAAGAAACTGAGGCAATGCCAAGAACACCCCGACCTCGTGAGCTTCAAAGAAACTGCTGCTGCACTTCCCGGTTCTAACCGAGGCACCTCCAAGCCCACTCTCATCCAAACTCTCAAAACACTCCCCTTGGGTGAGCTGTCCCTTGAAAGGAACAGGGCTGGGCCTTCACAAAGGCTCCTGTGAGACTTCTACCCACGATGGGTCTGGTAGCACCAAGGGATTTCTCATGCTATGACCACAGACATCATCAAGAGGGTAGAGAGACCAAGTGGCCAGTGAATTGGCACACATGAAGATTCTTTGTGATCTGTAAAGAAAGTATAAAATCTGCAACAAAACTGGGATAATCTGACATGGGAAGAGGTGGATGGTGCAGAAGAACAATAAAATAATAGCCAGTCTTTATTGACTGGTTGCTTTATGCCACCACTGCTCTGTGTGCTTTTACATGTATAAAATGTGTATTTGTCAAAAGACCCTTTGAAACAGGCACTACTGTCACTCCCATTTTATAGATGATGAAGCCCAGGACAGCGCAAGGCTAATGAGTGGCCCTGCACCCATGGGGTGTCTCCAGAGCCTGCACCTGTTACCCTCAGCTCACCCTCCCCTCTGCTCCATCTTACACTCCAAGAACAGCTTGGTGGGCTGTGTCCTCCACAGCATGCCAGCAGCCCCTCCTCCCACTCCAGCAAACCCCAGCCAAGACCACTCTGGCCCTATTCCTCCACACGAACCCGAAACAACAGCCTCCTCCAGAACATCCTCCCTACTTCAGTTACTCCATGAGTTTCCTAAGATAATGTGGACAAACATTTCTCAAATAACCCCTGTGGACAGCTGCCCATGCTGGGCACAGATAGGGCCTTCCCTGAGATCACCCCTCCTTAGACCCTCCCAGTCTGGGGTGCGCACATAGTCAGTCTGTGCAGAGAAGTGTTTAGAGGAAATCTGCTGGGGGACAGCAGGGGATGATTTTCCTCTTGGATAAAAGGAAAGAGCTCTACAAGGAACATGCTTTTTGCATCCTCTTTTCTGTTTGGCCCGCTGCCACATGAGGACACAGAGTTTAGAGTTGAAGCATCTTTCTCGAAATTATGAGGGAAATCACCTCTGAGATATTAAGGATAAAAATGTGAAAAGTCCCAGGAACTTGATGTCATTGAGCTGCTCCACCAACCCTGGAACTGCTGACTTCCAAACTTATTGTTAGATTTTAAAAGATTAATTTATATGGTTAGTCTACCACCAGTTAGGATTTTCTGTTACTTCCAGCCCAAAGCACCTAACTGATAGAGTTACCTAAAAGCAGGGCCCCAGAAAGGGTGTGAAATGACTTCATCTTCTCAGCGTTGGCCCTGCCTACCCCACTGCTACTCACCTGACTTACTTATCTCCTGCTCCTCTCCCCACATGCTCCAGGAAAGGCCAACCTGGACGTCATCCTGCCTCATTTCCTGGACCCTGCAATCACTCCTCCTTCTACTGGAAAATTCCTCCCCCATCTTCCCAAGGCTGCTTTCTTCTCTCCACTGACTTCATCTTGTCAGAGAGAAGTCCCCTGAGCACCCAACTTTGAGTAGCCACCCAGCAACTCTGTCCTAGACACAATTTCCTTCATAGAAGTTATCACTCTATATAAATATCTTAATTGTTTGTTTAATGTCTCCACACTTGACGGTTTGTTTGTCTTACCCAGAACATTACTTGGCTTGTAGCAAAAGCCTAGACATTGGTGGGCACCAGAATCCCCTGCAGTGTTTTTTTTAGGAGTTTCAGTGGGTCCTTCTCCTCCTCTTTTTCCACCCGCTACTTCTTCTCTTCCTCCTCTCCTCCTCTTCCTTTCTCTTCTTTCTTTCCTCCTTCATCTGCTCCTCCTTCAAATCTGACTGATGCCCTTTGTGCCTCCATTGATGGTGTAGATGAACTATGTCCCATGTTAATCTTTCCAAATCATTAGAATCACAGTACAATCCAAAAGCTGAAATCTCAGTTTGATCATCTCCAGTAAGGCTTGATCTTTAGGTATCATTCTTAATTGGGATGCTGTGATGGAATGACAATGTGAGGCTGTTTTTAAGCTTCTTGTATTCGTTTCACTGTATCGCTATGGTGGTTTTTAGTCTTTCAGACATTTTAATCTATGCTTAATTATGCTCATTCCCAGAGGCTCCTTAAAAGTAAATGGCACCATTTCTTAAAAATCAAATAAATAATACACATGAGGCCTGCTAGGACTTGATAGGAGCCTATCTGAGCAGTTGAAGGAATGGCTGCCATCAGAGGACCTGAGAACAAGGGTTTTAGAGAATCATCACCTTCCCTTTCAGCATTCACAGCCGCTCAAGACAAATCTCCGAAGCCTGGGGAGATAGAGTCTTTGCCAACCCTGTTCCCTAGCCTCTCCTCTCAAACTGAAATTGAATCTGCTAAACTGGATTGGTTTTTGTGATCACTTTACCAAGAAGGATAACTGTAATTCATCTTTCTTCCAAAAGAGGCAACATGGAGTCCATCCCGGAGCACCGGGGAAAGGGACGGAGAGGCTGTCCTGCCACTCTGCACTAACAACAAGGAACAGTGTAAGCCTGGGGCATCGATGTCCCTTTCTAGGGCACCTGGAGCTCTTTCAGCTTGCGAATGGACATCTGCTGATTTTGCCTGTCTAGAACCTGGTCACTGTCTGCCACACTTTGGATCTTCCCTTGTGGCAAGCAGTCAAAGGCACCATCAGTTAAGGCTCTGCACTCTTATCTAGCCAAGAGGTTGGAATGAGGCCCAAGCTGGGTCAGTCAGATTTGCATAGGAATTTTAACCTTGAACAGGAAAAGGAAAGAAATTGAAGATGACGTGAAACACTGGTACTTCCCTAAAGAGACTATTACTTCCTGCTACTTAAATTCTCTAGTTCCAGTACTTTCTGATACTTGATTTTCAGCGTTGGCTTTTGCTAAATGACTTCAATTAACTCCTCTTTTCCCTTGTGAGTTGCCACAGTAAAATCTGTAACTTACAACAAAAGTACCCTAAATTATAGACTTTTTAATCAATGCAGTCCAGAGTTTGACACCTGCTCCCACCACTGAGGCCTCAGATTATGTTTATGTTATATGTCCTTGACTAACTCAGGTATTAGCATAAATAATGCCCAAATAATTATCTCTCCTCCCCATCCCCCCAAAAACTCTCGGTCACTTCTTCCCCTGATCTGCCATGTAATTCTCAAGTAGACAACACAAACGGCAGTTGCAGAGGCTAAGGGGGAAAAAGTGTTTAAAAAAAAAAACTTAGATATCTGTCTTAAAAGTCATGAATGAACTAAAGGAAACTGTGTTCATAGCACCTGACTCACATGATTACTGTGGGTGAGCCATCAATATGTAGATAGAAAGAAAATAATTGGCATAAGCTCCTTGAAATTTCTGCCTACAGCCTCCCCAAGGAGGCCTTGGGGAGATTCAGATAGCATTTGAACAGCCAGGGTTCCGTAATGAGAACTGACGTTCTAGTGTGTAGTACAAAAGGCATTTCCCTCCCGGAACCATGAAAAGTACTTTAATCAGCCAAAACGTTGCTACTGTGAAAAAAAAAAGGAGGGGAAGGGCATAAAACAGCCCCCTCGTTTATTGTTTCTCCACCACTGCTATGCCCAACTCCTACTGAATGGACGAGCCCCTTTGGCATCATCTTATGCCTACCTCATTAATGCCATTTGCTCACTGCTATGCCAGAAAACCCAGCTGATTCACAGGAAACCCTGAGCTGAAGGTTGCCTGGGTTTCAAGTTGCTTATGCACACAATTCACACTCCATGTGTTAGAAGCCCCCTCCATTCTGCAAATCACTCAGTGAGCCTGAAAAGTGGGAAACTGGCTTTGTGCTGTCTCTGGCTCCTCCCTGAGCAGTCAAACCCCAGGATGCTCACAAAATATTTGATTCCTTGTAAACTCAAAACAACCATCACAAAGAAGGAGAAAAGGTCAAATCCTCAAGTGAGGTACCTGGAGTGAACAGCCTGAGATACTGGAAAAGGTAAGCTGGGAAAATAATCAGACTCCTCTAGCAGAAGCTAAAGATAAAACAAGGCTTGCTTCATGCCCAAGGCAGGCATTGAGCAGGTTCCATTCTGAGAGGTTCATTGGAGGGTGAGGTCTCCTTCTCCATACACATCCCCTCGGTCATCCTCTGTGGTATCCACTCTTGCCTCCTGGCATGCTATGTTGTTCTTTGTCCCTTCCTTCTAGCTGAAGCAAATACTCTGTTACTAATAATTGTGGTTACCCACATCATTCACAGACAATATTTTCAAGGCAATAATTGTGGAATAACTTAGTGAGGCATCAGATTCTGAGGATTTTGGATATATATGCAGATTGCTTTATACAAATGGTCAAACACATCCTTTAACACATGTGCAGAATCTAAGAACTGAAATATGATTGAAGTCACACCCCTTTCCTGAGGGAATCCTGCATTGACTTACTGGTGTGTGTGGGTTATAAAGACCTAGCCCCTTGCCCTGATTCAGGACATCTCTGAAAATCCATTCCAGCTCCAGAGTACCCCTGTAAGACATGGGGTAAAAAACAAAACAAAACAAACAAACAAAAAATGCCATGTTGCACTGCAGTCCAACATCTCCCTCTGCTCAGTCCTGCTTTACTTATTCCCTCAACAATGTTGACCCTAAGAAGACTTCCCAGGGAACTTATTGCATTAAAATAAAATTGAAAAAAAGCTAGAAAAGACGGAACAGGTCTTAAAACCCAACCCCCTACCCAGTCCACCCAGTAGTACTCACTTCTGTGCTATCCTAGAGATAATCAAATGGCCTTCCCTTTAACCTTCCAAGTGTTAGGGGTTCCTGGATTCTTACACGGAAATGAAGAGCAGAAAACGCTCTTTGGGGTAGGCAAATCTCTGACATCAGAGACATTCGACACCATGGAATTCTGTAAAGTGATGAACTGGGGGCCAGAAAGAGAGAACAGCTGCTTGGCCAAAGGGTGCTACATGAAATTATTAAAATGTGATGCTCGGTCGGGTGAGGTGGCTCATGCCTGTGATCCCAGCACTTTGGGAGGCCGAGGTGGGCAGATCACTTGAGGCTAGGAGTTCAAGACCAGCCTGGCCAACATGGTGAAACCTCATCTCTACTAAATATACAACAAATTAACTGGGCACAGTGTGGTGGTACGTGCCTGTAATCCTAGCTACTCAGGAGGCCGAGGCAGAAGAATCACTTGAACCTGCGAGGCGGAGGTTGCAGTGAGCCAAGATTGCACCACTGCACTCCAGCCTGGGTGACAGAGAGAGACTCTGTCTCAAAAAAAAAAAAAAGTGTTGCTCCAGTATATATGAATATCAAAATGCTGGCAGAGAGAAAATATCAAATAGTACCCTGGTACTGGTACTGTGGGCTGAATGTTCGTGTCCCTCCAAAATTCATATGTTAAAAACTAATCCTCCATTCAGTAGTGTTAAGAGGTGGAGACTCTTAGGAGATAATTAGGTCACAAGGGCTCTACCTTTATGAGTGGTATTAAGTAACTTTGTAAAAGAAGCCTGAGGGAGCTTGTTTGCCCCTTTTGCCATGTGAGGACACAACAAGAAGGTGCCATCTATGAAGTAGAGAATGAGACCTTACCAGACACCAAATGTGTTGGTGTTTTGATCTTGGGCTTCCCAGCCTCCAGAAGCAAGAAAATTCTGTGAGCAAGAAATTTCTGTTTATAAATGACACAGTCTAGGGTATTTTTATAGCAGCCCAAACAGACTAAGACACCTAGCGTCCTTTCCCTTATAAAACCAAGCTAATGAAGGAATACAGTGGGCAATTCTGCCAAGAGTGGTATAGAAACAACACAGGGAATTTATGATAAAAGGCCAAGGAAATGGGCAAGAAAAAAGGAGCTAAGAATACACGGACACTGCAGAGAGAACCATTAAACAAGCATCATGCTCCTGGCTTATCTCCTTTGCACACTGAGCTCCCAGAGGCTTCCCACAGAGCTCAGCACAGTGAAGACTGACACAGAGAGAGTTTGGCTTGTCACGTGTCTAGCATGGCAGAGAAAAGTTGAACGAGAGGCTCTTAAACATGGAGTCAGCCAATTTCTAATAGTGAATCTGGATATTAATTTTTGCAATTTTTGCAATTTTTGCAGTTACTGTCTACGGACATGGTTATCAACGTTTTTGATATGGCCTAAACTAAAGATGGAGAAAAAGTGAGCTGATGATGAGTTGGTGTGGATCTTCTTTTGGTGGGAGAAGAAGTTTTACCTGAGATCAGACTCTAGATTGTAAAAGAAAACTCCCCACAAAGGGACAGGCAATATGTATGAGTGTGTGTCACGTCCAGAACAAGACACTGGGGGTGGTAAGACCTGTGGACCTTTGTGAAATATATTCCAAACACTTTTCTGGCTAAACGATTATGTTTGTGGCTAAATTTCACTGTTGGTCTGCCAGTTTGCAACTCCCGCTCTAAAAGGTGACTGTCTTCCCAGATCATCTGAAGCAATCGTCTGCTGCTCACACTCAGAGGGCGCATTGATGGCCTCCCAGTTAGGCTTCTGTTTTATTCCTTGTCAAAGAATAGCCTCCGCAACCACCCCTACCCCCTCTGCTGACTCCTCTCTGGTGTTTGCAGCCACCATTGCTATTCACCATTCCTAGATTAGAAAAGAAAGCCAATGCACCTGCCAAAATGGAGAGGAAGAAAGAGACCAAATTTGGTAAAGAATGTTGAATAACATCAGCAGAAAACTAAAGGCAGGGTGAACACTGTTCCTCCAAGGTTGCTCAGATGTGATAGCCCAGCTATTTATATAGAATCCCACTTTGGCATCTGAAGGCAGCTTCCTCATTCTTGAAGAAAAGGAAAGCATGGACATCTATTCAATACCTGGACCATGTCAACCAAATACCAGCTACCTTACCCCGAGGGTCCCAGAAGAAAGCAGGGTGGGGATGTGACCAAAGTACATTTTTCTTTTAGCCCTTGAAGACTCTGATTCTTAGGCCACGGTTCAGCTAATTTTCATTATTTAACAAGTCAATATGCCTATGAAAGTAGGAATGCAGGAACCAAAGGAATAATCCATACATTAAATGTTTGAAACCAATAGTAATACAGACTAAAACTTAAAGAACTTAGACTTAAACTGTGAACATGTGGACAAGAAAATTGCTTCTGTTTTCAAAGCTCCTAAGCAAAGGACCCACCTCCCAATGCCACACACTGTTCTATTTTCTGAGGCTGTGATCAAAAGCACATACCTGACCTAAGTATCTGAGATGAAAGTGGGAAGAAAGACAATAAATTCAAAATCAAAATCAAATGGAGTCATTTACAATGGGACCACCCAAACTTCACATTGGAAAGGAAATAGAATTTTTTTAAAGCAGAAACATCTTCTAGAATGATTTCTCTAACCCACTTACTTTACAGATAGAAAAACTAAGGTTAAAAGTGGTTACGTGATGAGACCATATCTTAGTCAGCTTGGTCTGCTAGAACAAATTACTCTAGACTGGGTGGATTACACAACGCTTATTTCTCGCGATTCTGCAGGTTGGGAGGTTCAAGAGCAAGGATCCATTAGCAGATATGAAGTGCAGTGAGGACCCTCTTTCTGGTTTGCAGACAGCTGTCTTCTCTCTGTATCCTCACAAAGTAGAGAACAGAAAAAGGAAAAAGCAAGTTCTCTCCTGATCATTCATATGAGGGCACTAATCCCATTCATGAGGCCCCAACCTTGTGACCTAGTGACTTCCCAAAGGCTCCACCTCCCAATGCCATCACATTGGGGGTTATACCAATTTTGCAGGGAGCACAACACGAAGTCCATAACAGACCAACTTTATGTGCTAATTATTACTTCAGGGCTTGAGGATGTTCAGTCATGTCATAGTTTCCATTGTGAACTTCATCTCTAATTGGCCAAACAGTTTCATCTCATTCCTGAGATGATTTGTGTCTCGGCTTGTCCCCATTTGAAAACCCTCTTTAAACTCCTAAAACTGGATATTCAATTTGACAAATATGTATTAAGCACCTCATGTATATCCAACTCTATTCTAGGTGCTAGAGTTCCAGTGGAGAGGGGTCTGTGGAGAATAAGATGAGCAAGGAGATTATGCTCTGAAGGGAAGATGTTTAGAAGCATTAGTTGGCTAAGAATTCAAATGTATTAACCTCATTTTGTTGCAGTTAATGTCTTCATGTAACTTAGATCGTCTCATTCCTTTACATGGGTGTTCTTTTGTAAAAACAACTTGGACTTTCTCAGAAACTACATCCAAAGACATGACTTGTAATATGTATCAGTACTATTGTTATCACAGGATTAAAAATAACAATGCTAAGGCAGGTTGCAGACATTGTTTACATCCACCCCATGACCTCTAGCATCAGTCTACATAAAAATCCAGCAACATCTGGAATGGATCATGGAGGGGCACTAGAAAAGTATTAGAAGTAGACTGGTAAAAAGGAAAAGAAAAAAAAAAAAAAGAAAGAAGAGAAAGAATGGAGAAAAACAACCAGAAGGGAGAAAAAATAACACTAATAAAAAGATGGAGCCAGAGAATGAAACAGAGAGAGGCAGAGAAAGCATACTGGGACGAGGTGAAGGCCAGGGAGGGACAGCCTAGGCACATTATCTAGGGAGGTGCTCATTCCTGAAGGGCCTAGAGGTCTTGCTTTCCCCACCCTTTTCCCAGCCCTGGTACCAAGGGCCCCTTAGTGACCACATCAGTGCCATTGGTACCCAACACTGGCCAGTAACACATGTAATACCATCTGGGTGTAGAGGAAGAAAAACTGCTGGATTAAGTTCTCTCTTTTATGCCACTCCTTCCTAAAGCTGCTCTTTCATTCCAGGCCACACCAAGGTCTCTTCCTCTCCATTCAGGCTTGGTGAGCTGTTGAGCATTTAGGGATTGTTGCTTACTGCATGTAACTTTTGTGTCTCCAACTGGTGTGTGAGCAATTTGAAGACAGGCATCATGTCTAATTGTCCAGAAGGCCAAGGAAAGGGATGGGTACACAGTAGCTTCTCATTTAATGACTGAATGAATAATTGATCAATTGGTTAGTTGTGATGATATTGTTCATCTGCAGAGCTGGAAACAGAGATAATGAACTTCAGCTCATTATTTGATCTTGGGTCACCCACTCATGCCTGCATCCCCCGAAATACAAGAGATCCCCTATCCTGTTCCCCTAAGCACCCACATCATCGCACGCAACAGGTGTTATAAAAAGAGCTGAGGGTGATACTGCATTTGTATTAGAAGCCCTAGTGAACACCAGCAGAAAAAGCAGAATATAAAGCAATCCTCTCACTAAGAAATATTTAGTTTACTACTATCTTCAGTAAGAGAATACCCAGATTGCCATACACTTTCATTTTATAGGGGGAAAATAATCTACTGTGTATGCAGCTTGAATTCAAAAGAACCAAATTTCCATAGGAGATTTCCCATTTCCCATCTAGTTAGACCCTTGTTAGTTGAGATTTTAATCCCAGCATTACAAAGGAATTAAAGTCTTTGGGTCTTTTTACATTTTATAAATAATCCTTTAAACACAAGCAGGAGCTTTAACCACTGTATAACACCTGTCTGGGGCATGTAATCTGCCCTGGTCCTTCAAGCCAGCCTGGTCCATCTCCCTGGCAGACACAATCTGGCCTATATAGGCGAGTAGTGAACAACTGCAGGTGGTTAGGACAGCCACCCTCAAACACCATTTACTTGATCTAAACATGCTTGGAATCTGACCTTATCTTGGCACCACGTCTAAACTACTAGATTTGCAACCCTCTTTTGGCCATCTTCTTTAGACTCCCGTTTGGGCAAGTCCTACCTGGTGTTGGTCCTCAGTGTGCTCCTCCTCTGGGCTCCCATGGGCGCACAGCTCTTGCCCCATGAGACATGCCACGTGGCTGGTATTCTGACTCAGCCAACCCCGGTGGCCCTGTGAACACAGCGACAAACGCTGAGAAGCCATTCAGAAACCAGAATGAAGCATTCGCTAAAGTCTCAGTTGGACTGAAACAAGGTCTGCACATGGCTGGCAGGTGAAGCGAGGCAGAACCCCCATCCCTGCTGTTACTTACTTCAATGTTTGTACCTGGGGTCTGAGGGGCCCTCAAGGAAATACATGATTTCTGTGTACTGATGGGGTTCAAATATGTACACAGACAAGATGCTTCTGACAGACCCGGAAGGAAGGGAGAAGGGGAGGCAACTCAAGGCAGTTTGCAGGGAGGAAAGGTAGGCACCTGAAAAAGACCAGACCGTGAGGAAAAGACCCTGAAGTGTGGACCAGGCTCGGTAACAGACCTGGGAAGTCGGGTTTCTGACTCAAGCTGGTGCAAATATCTGAGCACTCCCTACTCAGACGCCTGACATGTGTGCACCAGTGAGAGAAAGGATAGAGCGTGTGAGATGAAAGGGCTGGTCTTATTAAGCCCTGTGATACTCTGGGGTCCAAGCAACCCTGCTGTAGGACCCCTGCTAAGCGAACATAATGCCGAGGAAGAACAGCTCTCCTCTTTTTGCCAAAGCCTGCCAAGGTGTCAAGGCTTGAGAAAGAGTGGTGGGTGCTGCGACAGAGATCAGGTTCAGCCATCAAGGCAACAGTGCAGAAGCTCAGCCCAGGAGACTGGGCTGACATGCAGGCCTATGTTAGATGCCTCTTGGGAACTCTTAGGCATATCTTTTGGTGAAAGGGTGCAGGAGATGGAGGGGAAACTTGGCAAACTTTTACAGAATTGGTGGGGATGTGAGTACCAAATACAATGGGACCTCGCTCACTTGCTGGTAAAGCTTGAGGAGCATTTAGTTACACTGGAGTTCCGAATATTCTAGTCCCTTTTAAAGGGTGTCACGAGATGTCTGATCTACCAGGGCCAGCCCTGCTATTCTGCTCTGCCCTAATAATCAGAGGTCCCTAACCTCTGAACCATCAAGAACTTGAGCTTCCATGATTACAGAGAAGGGCTCTTTCTCCCATGTGGAGAACTGGGAAGCAGTTGGTGACCACTACATCCACATGGGCTCCCTCACCCCATCATCAAGGTCCCCTGTGCTATCCATAGCCTTCCCTCACCCTGGCAAAGGTGATGCAAAGCCTTTACTCTACACACCCATCCAACCTGAGCCTTGTCATCTGACGTACTCACACGGGGTCTTATTGTACTCTATGCACCCCCAGTTCGATAGGATGACAAGCGAACCTTACTGTAAATATCTTTTCATGTGTCTAATCCTCCCACACATGCCTCCGGTTTCCTCCCTGGCCCTCCAAGCTTACAGGCTGTTTCCTTCTGTGGTGAAGTTGGGCAAGTTCCGATGCTTGGGGTGGAGAGCCATGAATCATGAGTGAGAGGCTCTGAGAACACCAAGCCCATACTACTCTACTTACAAGTCCTAAACTGCCTAGCGGGATCCAACGCTGACCCCAGTGGAGTTCTTTACCCATGACTGGTGTCCTCAGGAATGTGTCTGTGGGAAGAAAAGTCTCAAGTGCTGGGGAATGGAGCCATCGATGATTTTGTTCTTATGTTGGAGTGCAAGAGAGCCTCAAAGGCTAGAGCACTCCCCAAGTAAGCAGGCAGAGACAGAGACCCGAGTCCTACTGCTGAGTCATTTAAATCTGCTTTAGATCCGGTTTTCTCAGGGCATGGAAAGGAGAGGACTCCCAGTGGAGGTATCATGTAGCTAGGGCCTAGAAGTATTTTTTCAGTACATGAAATTTAGAAAGAATTTGAATATTTTATGCTGGGGAGGTAGGTTGTAGAGCAAAATGGTTGGGGAAAGGAAACATTGAGTTCAAGTGATTCTAAAGGACACTTAACTGATCTAAATATTTGTCAGGCTGAATTGCTACATCCACTCTCACCTGCCTGAAATCAATATGCTCAAGTTGAATGCATTTGCCTGCATCTGAGTGTGGAGAATGAACTTCTTAAAGCTGAACTGGCAGCTGGAAGGGAAGAGAGAAGAGCTGGACAGCAAGCCAGGACATCCAGAGTTCTTTTCCACTGTGGTGGGACCTGGAAGAAGCTGTTGAATCTCCAGAGGGTTAGCTTTTAAATGCTGTGAGTCTTTGGAAAGCTGTGCGAATAACTGTTAAACACTCAGGACAGCTTACACATTTTTTTGGAAAAAGGTAAGTACTTATCTGTTGGAAAAAAAGCTCCTCTTTTTGTTTTAGCCTTGAATTCTCAGGCAGTGAATGTACTACCGTGCACAGAAGGCAAGGACATGGCTGAGCATGTTGTTTTCTTCACTTTATAAGGAGTTTCCTTAACAGGTCTGTGCCAAGGTCTTTTCATTCTGAGTCATTTGAGTTCTACTCAAAGATGAGACAGATAAAAAATTAACTGGGTGTAGTGGTGCACACCTGTAGTCCCAGCTACTCGGGAGGCTGAGGTGGAAGGATCACCTGAGCCCGGGGGAGATTGAGGTTGCAGTGAGCTGTGATAGTGCCACCTCACTCCAGCCTGGGCAATAGAGTGAGACCCCAATTCTAAGAATGAGAGACAGAGAGGTTGGCAGGAGGGAGAGGAAGGGAGAGAACTTTGGAACTTTGATTTATCCTTGTTTTCTACCAGATACTTGCAAAATGGGAGCCATCTGGTGCTAAAAGAAGGCCTGGTGTTTGCTTCCTTCTCTGGGAGGGGTGTTCAACAGGGGCATTAGCACCTGTGTTAGGCCCCACCCTGCACACACACATACGTATGTTCAGTTATGTGCTGGCTCCTTGTGAGTGGGTGGGTATGAGGAAGGACTGGGGATTCTGTGGCTTTCATTGGCCACAGATGAGTCCACACAGTTCTCCAGCAGTGGTGCATGCAGGGACCAGGTCCCCCGATTCCCCAGTCATCACAGCTGTGCAACCGAGAACACACTGCATCTTGTGGCCAGCCCTTTTCCTGTGGAGGAAAAGGTACTTCTGGGCCTGTACATGCCCTTTATGCCTTGGTCTGGGAAGGAGAATGTGGCAATGAAAAGTTACCACTTTTATTGCCATCCTTAATATGGTTGATTAATTGCAAAAATACCCTCAGCCCTTTGCCCCCTCCTGAGGCCACACCTTTGCAATGTGACTTTGCATTTGCACCCATCAGTAAGTGGAGTTTATTTCCCCATCCCTTACATCTAAGCCTGACTTGGAACTCACTTTGACCAACAGAATACGGCATAAGCGATGATGTGCCAGTTCTGAGCCTCAGCCTCAACAGGTTTTGGGCACTTCTGCCCTCTCTCTCTCAGACCCCATGATTACCCTGCAAACAAGCTCACACTACTGGATGACAGAGACATATGGCCCAGTCATCCTGTCACCATCACTATTTGTCAAACAGCTGCCTGACCTATGAGTTAAGTCTTCCTAGACCAAGCAGCCCTCAGCCATCCTGCCTGCTGACCACAGATGCAGGAACAAGCCAAGCCAAAACCAGCCAAACCTGGCCCAAGTCAGTAGAACTGACCCATAGGCTGGTGAGCAATAATAAATGCCTATTGTTTTCAGTTACTGAGTTTTGGAGTGACTTGCTACACAGCAATACCTGACTGATACACTTACACATGACAGGTTGGTGTAATACTAGCCTTTGGGCATTCAGATACTTTATTTCACAGATTGACTGGAATCCTGCCATATATATAACCAGGATTGTTCCAGGCTCTGTGAATATAATATCTCTGCTCTCCTAGAGTTTACATTCTAAAGGATGAAGACAAACCACAAATAAATAAATAAGTATGTAAATAATAATAATATCAACATTAGTAAGCAACATACAGACCATTTAAAAGATTATATGATAAGGAATAACTGTGCATTACTGGTCTGGTGGCCAGGGAAGCCACACTGAAGGAACATTTAGACAGATCTGAATGTCAGTGTAGAGTGGGCCATGTAAAAATTGGAGAAGAGCACTCCAAGCAGAGGGAATTGCAAATGCCAAGGCCTCAAGGTTGGACTATGGTGTCTGAAAAAACAGAAAGAAGACTGTGCCTAAAGCACAGTGAGAAGGGGATGCAGGGAGGGAATGGAGAGAACAGGTAGGGCGTTTAAGCCAACATAAAGAATTTGGACTTGATGCTAAATGCACTGAGCAGGCTATTATCACTTTTACAATAGGAGAGTAACATATCTGATTAATGTTTAAATGGATCCCTCTGGCTGATGGGCAGAGAGCGGTTATTAAGGGGAAGACGTGGAAGAGTTGAATCAGTTAGGAAGCTCCTATGATAATGCAGGCTGAGCCAGGTTTATAGCAATGGAGATTAAGAGGTCAAAGAAGTTTTGGAGGAAGAAGTGACAGGACTTAGGATGAATTGGATGTGGGAGTCAAAGGAGAGAGAGCAATCAGGATAACCCCTAGATCTTGGTCCAGTAACTGAATGAACTGAAATACAAGAAACTCAGAGAGGAGCAGGTTTGGGAGCTGGACATTCAAGTCTGTGGTGCCTGTTAAGTAAGGGGGAAGGCCTGGTGTTTTGGGAAGGGGTCAGCACTGGAGGAACAGGTTGGATGTCACTGGCATAAACCTTAGACTGGATGAGGCCACTGGAGGACAGCAATTAGGAGTGACAAGAGCCCAGGACAAAGACCTGGACATTCCAACATTTATGGGTTGGGCAGTTGAGAAGGAGCCAACAAAGGAGATGAAGAAGAAATTGCCAGTAAAGTGAGAGACAGATGTGGAGGTGTCTCCAAGATCAAGAGAGAAGAATGGGCAAGAAGGAGGCCGTGGTCCATTGTGCTAAATGCTCCTGGCAGATATGGGGGACAAGGACTTTCCTGTAATCATTGAATCTGGCAAACATTCAAACGCATTTTGCCTTCCTTAGGGCAATACTGAATCACAGAACCTAAAATGGATTGTAAAGTTATTTTTTGGACTCTGTCCTACAGGCCTCTACTCTAGATAGCTGGGACTAGTTAATACCAACCCCTGCCCCTACTTAATCCTTGTTCCCATTGGTTCAGTTATTCCCCAAACTCTACGACTCTCTCTGCAGACCCAGAAATATAATGACCCATCAGGTTCATCAGTATCTAAATTCTCTGGAAACTGTAAGCTCCCTGAGGGCAAAGATGGTGTCTGTCTTGTTTGTGCTGTATCCCATCACCTAGGATATTACCTAGCCACAAATACATTCTTAACAAACATTGGGTACATGGAGCAATGTTGAATTCCATTTGCCTCCCTACCATCAGTGCTGCCCATCGTCTCCAGGCTGCCACTGCCTTATTCCCTGTGGATAGATGTGAGGCATTTTTTTTCAACATTCCCCAAACTCCAGTTGCTCTGGGTTGGGGTGCTATCTTGTTCTTCAGGGTCTTTATAGGGCAGTATGCTATGGCTAGGGCCAGGTCCCTGGACTGCAGCTGACTTCTTAGATGTAGACATCTCACCTGTGGGCTGGCGAGCTGCTCCTTGGTACCTGTGCCATCCCTACAGTTGAGACAAGCTTACCCTTCACTACACCCAATGGTCTCATCTCCCTCGATCTCACCTTTAAGATTTTTGTAAGTGTTTATTGTTGTGGAGTCTTCTAGCTGCTTTGTATTCAATTCACACATCTGCAGGGTCTGTATAGCTGGGTGATAGGAGGGGTTTGTGTCAACTTGACCCGAAATATCGTCTCTGTAAAAGTCAAGTTTATAATACCTGCAGTGGCATGCGGGAAGGTGCATGTGACTTTTTGACCCCTAAAAAGGCATTTCAGTTAGTCTGCAACGCTCACCAGGATGTTTGTGTGTGAATCAGTATCAAAAGTTTCACTTTCAGGATTTCATTTGAACCCTCTCTCAAAAGAGGGCATCTGGTAACCATTCCACAGGAATCTAAAACTACTCACTTGCTCATCTGAGTACAGTTTTGTTTTCTGGGACATGGTCAGGTGTTACAAGGCAGAGCCCAGAAAATTTAACCTCATTTAACCTGAGCAAATATCATCCTTTAATCATAAGAATTTTTTTTTTTTTCAATTAAAGGCTTTGGTAATTATACCGAGCTTAACTTGGTAACAATTCTGCTACCACCTTCTACTGTAAGGATCTCATATTTGCTTGGCCTGTGAAAGAAAATTATCACAGAAGCAAAATCAGATTTTGGTTGAAGATACATATTAAATCTGATGCTTCACAGCTGAACACAAGCCCCTCCACCTCCAATGGTCTCCTCCTGACTGTGTGCGGACAGACACTTAATAAACGCTTTTGATGAAGGTCTCTCTGTCTTAAAAGGAAATTAGATTGTTCTGACAACATATCCTCATCACTAAACCGCTGGTTGTTATCCAGCAGCCTGTGATCCTCTAGGTGTTTGCAAATTGACTGCTTAATGTTTTGCATTTCTCTGTGTCCACCTTTTTGAGGGTGAGCAGCCACCTGTATAATTTCTGATATAGGTGATGTGTTTGTCTTTTGATGGTGGTCTTGGGCATTTCATTGACACACACACACACACATTTTTGTTTCAGAACAGTTTCCCAAGCTCCTCATTCATTCGCTTTGTACGTATTGATGCCAAACCTATGGAAGCACATTAGGCTAATACCTGGGGACACACTGATTAGACAGCAGATTCTTGTTCTTTTGGGGCTTAAAATCTAGTGATTGTAATTTCAGATAGTAGTTAGGACTATGGATAGAATAAATCGGCACTACAATGGAGACTAGATGGGGAGACCTCTGCGAATAGAAACATTTTAAGCTGTGACCTGAAGAATAAAAGAGGGAGAAGTAGAGATGGAAGGAAGTGACAAAAACAAAGGCCCTGGGGTGAGAAAGAGCTTAATTTGTTCCAGAATCTAATGGAAGGCAAAGAGGAGTGGACATTGGGAAGAGGCTGAAACATGGGTGAAAGGCGGCCATATTATCAGATGCCTTGTAGGTAGGGTGAACATACATCCCAATTTGCCAAGAATAGTTCTGGTTTAGACCTTTGTCCCTGTACAACTAGGGATAGGGCCTCCTTTCACTCTCAAAAGTGTCCTGGTTTGCACGATAAGTTATCTGGTCACCCTGCTTTACAAGCATGTCAAAGAGCTGGGTTTTTAATCCCATGTGAGATGGGAAATCATTGAAGGGTATGAGGCAGGGGTATCGCAGGACTAGATTTATGTTTTCAGATTGTTTTACTGTCACTCTGAAGGGAGCCAGGTGTGGAAGTGGAAAGAGCTATAGGAAGGCTATTGTAGCGGATAAGGGAAGAGCTGAAGGTCAACTTAGCATCACATTTAAAAATAGATTACGCTAAGCAACATTCTACCATCTTCTTTCCTTTCAGCCTCCTGGTACTGGTTCCAGCAGAATAGACAGAGATGCATGGCCTAACTCCCACCCCATCTTCAGGACTGAGCCACGCAGCCCCCACATCTGCCAGAAGTGTTAGCTGTTGATGGCTCACAGCTGAGTCCCTCCCCAGGCATTGCTGAAAAGAACCGCCTTGCTCTAGGATGTGCCCCCACCCCGGGGGCAACACACATTCCAAGTGGCTAGTCCATAGCATGGTACAAAGGTTGTACCCATCTTGCCTGAATTCAGGATCTCTTGGAAAAGCCACCCCCAGCTCTGCAGCTCCTGGTGGGGTGCTGAGGCCTCTACTGCAGCTGCATCACAGTTTAATTTCCCCTTTGCCTAGTCCTGCTGCCTTCACTCCCCAACAGGTATTGTTCCCCAGAGAACTCCCTGCCCCCAGTCATCTGTAACCTAATCTCCACTGCAGTCTGTGGCCTGGGGAACCTGCTCTACAATCCCAAAGTGAACGCAGCTTCCCATTGAAATGTGTCTTTGGGTGTTAATCTGTCCTGCCATCTTTACATCTAATCAAGAGGTAGAGCTTCTCCTGGTGTTTCTGCCGGGTACATAAAGGATCTTTTCCATTGTCTTTTATGTCCTTTGTAAATTGAATCACCTTGTTTTTTTTGACCTAGATAATTTTCTCCGTAAATGCTTGTGTTGGTTCATGACACTGGTTCTCTGTAAGCAGGCACCCTTACCACTTTTTATTGCATCCCAAGTAGTGATTTCAGATCTTGTAAAACAACAGCTCTCCTTTAAACACCTTGATTTTCTATTACCTAAATTTAGTTGCTTCTTTTGGTACTTGAATTATTTCCTTAGGGAATGTAAAGATCTCATAAATTCCTTTTTTATTTCTTTTATTCATGAGATTATTCCTAGTACTTCTAGATAGTAATCTGAAATTTATTGAAATAAATTACAACAGGACCCCATTCTTTATAGTTCATTATCACCAAGAATGCAATATATCATGGATTAAATCATGCTGTCCCCAAATGTAACTACAACCAACAAAAGACTGATGCAGGGCCATTAGAGGATAATAGGAAAGAGTCGGCAATTTTTTCAAAGTAATGTGTTGAGTCTTCGCTCCTTCACAGGCATAAGGGGAATGAATGTTCATGTAGTTGAGTGAGTAAGAACTATGAAAGGGGTTGGGGTGTGCGTTTCCACATACTTTAAGCACTGGGACTTGCCCAAGCATCTGGTGGGAAGTCTTTTGTCTGGTTTCCAGCCATCTAGCCACATGAAGTTGCCAGTCCCCACCTCTGCTAATAGTAAAGATGACATGGGAAGAGAGAAGGGGTGTCTACATAGACTTAAGTATAATCTCTCCATTCACTCATTCAACAAATATTTTTGAGTTTCTCCATAGTACCGTGCCCAGGTGGCACCGTGAGAGGTACAGAGCATCTCGGAAAATCATTCACACATTCTGACTCCTGACTTGAAATGTGCCTCTTGGTGCTGAATCCCATAACAGTGTAATAAAAATATTCCAATTTTTTTCCTTTTGATAACTTTTTTCATTAAAATTCAAATTTTCTTCTATTTCAGATTACCTCCTCTGAGCATGCGGTCTACTGTGGAAATCTTCAATCTTTAATTAATCTTTCCTGTTATAGGAAGATTAAGTCTAAAAGGGTATCTTCCCTAGTTGATCCAGAACTAAATAACATTGTTCTCAGTACTTCCAGTAACTTGCTTACACTCTTATTTCTAAAGCATTGAATGTATTATCTTATGGGCTTGTCACCCCCAGCTTGTGTCACAGGAGAAAGTATACGGAGATCAGGTACAACTTCAGTTCAACAACTTATGATCTATTGGATCAATCTCTTTATTAATCTCTCAGAGCCTCAAGTTCCTTGTTTAAAATGGGGATAATACCTACCTTAATTAATTTCTTGAGGATCAAAAGAAACCCTGGTAACAAAGCCTTGAACCATGTCTGACTTATAGTATGCATTCTAACTGCAAGTTCTTTTCATGTTTTGCCCAGGAATTCTTGATTGATTGATTGATTGATTGATTCATTCATTCATTCATCCAATAACCAAGAATTCATTGATGATTCAATTGTGTAAGACACTGTTTTAGGCCTTGAGGATACAAACTGCACAAGCAGGACAATATACCCAGTGTTATGCAGAGTCTGGTCTAGTGGGAGAAGACAGTGACCGTGGCACGTGATGAGTGACAGAATGAAAAGTAATCAGGAAGATATGATAGGAAATACAGGGAGAACAGGAGAGTCTGCTTTATGTTGCACAATCAGAGGGCAGCTCTGGGCAAACGAAATTTGAGCTGAGACCTAAATGACAAGAAGGAGTGAAGCCAATGGAACATCTGAAAAAATAGTTTTCTAGAAAGAGAGCCCAGCTAGTGTAAGCCCTAAAGTAGGTAGAAAATGGGCTTGGAGGTTTTTACATGAGGCGTAGAGGGACGTAGGCAGAGGCCTGGTCACTGCAGGTCATGTTGGCTAGAGTAAAGAGCTTTGATTCTCAGGGCAATGAAGAGCCTTTGGTGAATTTAAAGCAAAGTGGGGAGGAGGAACAAGAGATGATTACATTATTCTGAACAGTACCAGGAGGGATAGTACTGCATAATAAGAGTGGTAAAAGGAGACCATTTAGGAGGTTATAGCAGCTGTCCAAGGTGGCCTGGCCTGCCATGGCAGCCACAGAGATGGTGAGAGGTGAGGAGGTGCCAGGTACAGTCATGGGAGACATAATGCCATTCGATCAATGCTGAATTACATATATTATGGTGGTACCATGAGATTATAATAGAGCTGAAAAATTCCCATCACCTAGTGATCTCATAGCTGCTGGAACATTGCAGGGCAATGCATACACACATGTATGTGGTGATACTGGTGTACACAAACCTACTATGCTGCCAGTCCTATAAAAGTATAGCACATAGGATTATGTACAGTACATAACACTTGATAATGATAACAAACGACTATGTTACTGGTTTATGCATTTACCATACTATACTTTTATCATTATTTTAGAGTACTGCCTCTACTTATTTAATAAATATAGTTAACTGTAACACAGCCTGAGTCAGGCCATTCAGGAGGTATTCTAAAGAAGGCATGGCTATCACAGGAGATGACAACTCCATGCGTGTTATTGCCCCTGAAGACCTTTCAGTGGGATACGGTGTGGAGGCGGAAGACAGTGATACCGATGATCCCGACCCTGTGTAGGCCTATGCTAATGTGTGCTTATGTCTTAGTTTTTCACAAAAAAAAGTTTAAAAATAAAAATACAAAAGAATAAAAAAGGTTATAGAATAAGGATATAAAGAAAGAAAATACTTTTGTACAGCTGTATTAAGTGTGTGTGTTTTAAATTAAGTGTTATTACAAAGGAGCAATAGAGTTTTTACAGATTAAAAAGTTAATAAATGTTAAAAGTCACTGTAAGCAAGCTAAGGTTAATTTATTTTTGAAGAAAGAAATTTTAAAAATAGATTCAGTATAGCCTAAGGGTACAGTATTTCTAAAGTCTACAGTAGCCTACAGTAATGTTCTAGGCCCTCACCTTCACTCACCACTCACTCACTGACTCACCCAGAGCAACTTCCAGTCCTGCAAGTTTCATTCATGGTAAGTGTCCTATAAAGGTATACCATTTTTTATCTTTCATACCATATTTTTACTATACCTTTTCTGTGTTTAGATACTCAAATACTTACCATTGTGTTACACTTGCCTACAGCATTCATTCAGTACCGTGACATGCCATGCAGGTTGTAGCCGAGGAGCAATAGGCTGTAAACCGTATAGCCTAGGTGTGTAGTAGGCTGCACCATCTAGGTTTGTGTTAGTACACTCTATGATGTATGCACAACTAAATTGCCTAACAATGTATTTCTCAGAACATGTCTCCAGCATTAAGCAATGCATGACTGTATGTGTATATATATATATATCTTAGAGTAAAAGCCGGCAGCATTTAAAGCTGGATTGAACATAGGAGGGAGCTGAGGAAAGCAAGGGATCAAGAAGGATTTGTAGGATTTGACTTGAGCCATGGAACGATGGAGGTGCCATTATACACTGAGATAGAGAACACTGGGGAAGACACACATTAGAGGTCCGGCAGAGAATTCTAACAGAGACCAGTACAGAATAGAAACCAAGAAAGTATGAAAATACAAAAGCCAAGAGAATGGTAAGCAATGAGGGTATGATTCACAATTTTTATAGCCACTGAACTTACTTCACAAATATTCCATTATCAGCAAACAGCTTTAAGCCCCGTCACCAAACTGGCAACCCCAAAAGTCATTTTGGTACTCACTTCTCAAATATGTCAGTGTTATTGGATTAAACTGCATCCTCCTCTCCCCTCAGATAAGATGTGTTAAAGTTCTAACTCCCGATACCTTAGAATGCACCCTTTTTGGAGACAGAGTCATTACAGAGTTGATCAAATGAAGATGAGGCTAGCAGGGTGTGTCCTAATCTCCTATGACCGATGTCCTTAAGGAAAGAGGAAATTTGGACAGAGACACCTACACAGGGAGAACATGGTGTGAAAATGAAGGCAGAGATCAGAGTGATGGAGCAGTAGCCAAGAAAGTCAAAGATTGCCTGCAAACTACTAGAAGCCAGGAGAGAAGCACAGAACTGTCTCATCTTCACAGCCCTCAGAAGGAACCAATCCTGCTGACACCTTGATCTCAAACTTCCAGCCTCCAGAACTGTGAGATGATACATTCCTGTTGTTTAAGCTGCCCAGTCTGTGGAACTTTTGCTAGACAGCCCTGGCCAACTCCTACAGTCAGTGTGTCAGGAGGGCAACCACAGGTCTTCCAAAAGACAAAATTGCTTTCTGGGACAATGTTAGCCACTGTGCGCCATCTCCATGGGCTTTGTTCTTGGTAATTCAACATGGAACTTTGTTGCCAATGCTTGTAAACACGTGCAACAAAATTACACAGGGTGAGTACTGTTGGGGAGTGGTGGATGATGCAGAAATCCCACATTTGCCAAGAAATGGAGAGAAGACCTCAAGCCTCAGGGAATAAATGAAACAGAACACATCTGAGGAAAGCAAAACCTGAGTACACGTGTTCAATACAGAAGCAGTGAGAAGAACCTTCCATAAAGGAAAACATTGCCTCTGCAGCATTCAGCCCCAGGAAGCAGCTGTGGGGAAAGGCAAGGTGAAGCCGCCCCACCCTGTTTGCCCAAATTAGTGATAACTTGTTTTGACAATGTACACACTTGGAATGTCTCTTCTTTTACTCTACTCATTTCTGTTCCCACAAGGCATGCACTTAGTTTCTCTTTTTATCCCAAGTTTATAAAATTCAAAAGAAAGTATGACTTTTTTTTTTTTACTTTCAAAAATTTGGGAAGTATTCTTGAAGTATTCTAGTTAAGCTGGTTTTGATCATAAGAAATAGATACCCACAAATGTACTCAGTTTAAACTGGGGTTGGGGGTGGGGGCTACTATCAGGATTTATATGAGGTAGTAACAGAGAGATTCTATTGAAACCAAGAACTTCAGTAGTAAAAATAGACTACGCTTACGTAGTGTGCCAGGTGTTTGTTTGGGGTGTGTGTGTGTGTGTTTGAGACAGGGTTTCACTCTACTGCCCAGGCTGGAGTGCAGTGACATGATCGTGACTCACTGCAGCCTCTACCTCCTGGGCTTGAGCAATCCTCCTGACTCAGCTTCCCCAGTAGCTAGGACCACAGGTGCATACCACTATGCTCAGCTCATTTTAAAAAAATTTTGTAGAGATGGAGTCTCACCATGTTGCCCAGGCTGGTCTTGAACTCCTGGGCTCAAGTGACCCGCCTCGGCCTCCCAAACTGCTGGGATTATAGGTGTGAGCCTTGGCACACCCAGCTGAGCCAGATGTTTTTGTAAGGGCTTCATGTGTGTTAACTTGTTTGTTCCTCACCGTATCCGTAAGAGGCAGATACTGTACTGATCCCTATTTTACAGATGAGGAAACTGAGGTACAGAGAGGTTAAGTGCCCTGCCCAAGGTTACACAGCTAGTAAGTGATGAGCTGGGATTTGAATCAATGGCTGGTGTCAAGAAACATTCCTTAAAGTACGAGTCAGCTACCCCAGGGGAACCTGAATGGAACTGAAGTAGATTAGGGATTCTCCCTGTTGCCCTCCATCTTCCCACCCTTTTTCCTCTTCCTCTTCCTCTCTCCCTGCTTCCACATTTCTACCTTTCCTCTGCCTTCCTCCGTCCCTCTCAGCATTTCCATTTCCCCTTTTGTGTGTGTCGGCTCTGTTCTGTTTTGGCCACTGACTTACTTTTTCTCTCTTTATGCTCTGTGTAGCTTCTACTTACTCCTAGCTTCTCAGCCTGGATGTGGCCCATTGTGACTGTTCCAACCTCCCATTGCTCATTAGGTCACTGAGATTTCTTAGTACAAAATCCCAATGGACAAAATCCTACTGGATCAGCCCATGAGGTGCCCCCCACTCCAGTCCAATCGGGTACGGCTACATGTTGAGTCCCAGGAACTAAAAATGAACGGCAGCCTACCATGTAGGGCCAGGCCCAGGACAGCTGCTGTGAGCGATGCCTGGTAAGCATAGGATCATCTTTGTTTTTGTCAGAAAAACTATCTACTGATTAATTCTGTCACATATAAGCCTGCTGATCAAATCCCTACCCCTCTGCGGCCTGTGCCCCAACACATGACGTCCCTGGTGTAACGATACTCACACATGCTGTGTGCTTCTGTGAGATGGTGATAGCGGATAGTGAGTGAATAAATGAGAATCTTGTCTGGCTCCTCCAAGAGAAGACAAATGGGCCTGTGTTGCAAGGTATATCTGATCAAAGGGGAACCCAGGCATCAGGAGGAGGCTAGGGACAGGGGACCACGCCATTGCACGGTGACACTCAGCAGACATCTGCCTCTCAAATAAACCAGAGTCCTCAATCTGTGTTGCGGGTAAAAGCTGGAAACTAGGAGAGAGAAGCTGCCTGGGTAAAGAGACAGAAGGAACTCAGCCTAGGTCCAAGGGGGAGCTCATTCCACCTAGAAAGAGAATCCTGATCTCTCCGGAAAAGAAAGAGAGATGTTGAGCTACAGGGAGGCGAGGCTCACAGAGCCAGATGGAAACATCCTGCTTAGAGCACGTGGAATGTCTCTGTCAGACTTCCGCAGGTACCGAACAATCAACTAGGCTCCTGCAATATATATCTGCACTTGGTCATTTGAATATATAAAGGTGTTTAAAAAGCAAGCCTGCAAGCCATTTCTCTCTCTTTTTTTTTTGTAACGGACTCTCTTCCAAAAAAAGTAACTAAATGACACATTACTATGTTTCCACATAATCTCTTAACAGATTTGAGCAGATTTGTCATAGTCCTAGACAGGTGTTAGTATCTTTGTTTATCCCAGCCTTCCATACCTTGCAAGATCATTCAGCCTTCCTTCTAGAAATTTTATTCCCTTCTTTGATGCACTGGATTGACTCAAAACAGGTTTTGCATATACTTCAAGAGAATAAAAATATTTTTTGCACTAAAAATAGAATCACCACAGGCACAGAGAGAGTTAGACATTTAAACAAAGGGTATATCAAATCTTCTATTCTTCTAGCTAATCTATTTTCAGTACTGCCAGAAACACCTAACAAACTATAGTCTCACAAAATCAGAATCTGTGGTACTAGTATCATGTGGCGATGATTAACCTTGTCAACTTATTTTTTAAATAATCCTCATCATTTACGCCATTGTAGTAAAGGGTTCCCCTCTCCCATGCAGCAAGTCCAGAATGAAAGTGGGTTGTTGCCATGGCAACATAATACAAGGCAGAGAACTCCAGAGAAGGGGGGCGGGTGCATCTCTACACTCAAGGCCATAGCCACAAGAAAGCCCCAGGCTCCAGGATGGTGGCAGCAAAGAGAAGCAACCTGCCATGACATCACACTGCCAGATGGCCTGCTGTTGACATAGGGTTCCCCCCAACTAATTATTTGCATAAATCTGGATCTCTCATCCAAAGAAAAATAAAGAATTCATTCAAGTATACATTGACATACTTATTAGACAGTTTTTTCTCTTTGAACAACTTAGTATTAGAGACATTCCCCAACCACCAAGCACACAGTTGCCTTACACATGGAAGCTGTTTAAGAAGCATGTATTTCACGATATATATATATATATATTCCTGAGCCAGTTATTGTTCAAGATCCAGAGGAGAGAGCTCCCTCTCCAGAGAGTTCACTGTTTAGTAAGTGGACAAGCATGTATAAAGATCCATAGAACCTTACATATCAGCTTAATGATAGACTTGCCCAGGGTATCACAGGGGTGAGAATTCAGGAGAGGAGCACACCACCCTGGAGAAATACACAGGAGGGAAGAAAGGAGACAACGTATGTGTCACATGACCCCGAGGATGAATGAGGAGCTATTGGTGTTCCATTGTTTGCTTTGTCTGCTTTCTTTGAGATTGTTGGTGGAGGAAACACCCAAAGGCAAAATGTAGCCCAGTCTATGCAGAGGAAGCATATGCAGTCTGCTGGTGTTGAATACAAATCTGTAAGGCAGGGACCGGAGGGAGCTGAAGCTAGAGACATAGGGAGCTAAGATGTTAACAGGACATGTAAGTCCCTCCATCTGGAGAGCTTGGACTATATTTTCTGGGCAATGGTGGCACCAGCGTGACAAAGCCTGCTTTCTGGATAGACTCAGCAGCAGTGGGGAAAGTTGCTTAACAGATAAGATTGGAGTCAAGAGGACCAGTCCCAAGACTGCTTCAAACATCCAGGCAAGAGACAATAAGAGCCTGACTTAGATGGAGGACTAGGGATGGCAGGGTTAGGAGACATTCTGGAAATATTTAGTGAGTAAAGGCATATAGCTCCTCGGCATGACTCACCTTCCCAAATTCCTAAGACTCAAATCTCCATCCACGTCTCCATATCAATTTCAACACTAAAGAAAACCTGAAGGGAGGAAGGATAAGAATTGCAGCAGCTAAAGCTCCTTCAATAGTACATAGCTTATATGGTACATTCATTGAGCCACTTAAAATGATCAGAGTCACTTTAAACCCTATTGGCTGAGTTGATGAACAGGCAAAATATTTCTTTCTTGAATGTAGTCCAGTACATTGTTTTCCATAATTAGTGGTCATTGGGGTCAGAAAAAGAATGGAGATTTTTAGAGAGATTCTGAACAATATATCAATGCCAACTGAGAGTGGCAGGCACAACAAAACTGATAATGCTTCATATTGAGATAGGATCATTCCTCTGTGGCTTTCCTAGTTTCACAGTGAATATTAATTTTTAGAGCATTCCTATGAAGTAGAAAAGTGGCAAAGCGAGTTGGCTCCATTTCAGTGTCGGGGGGGCGGGTGGTAAGATACCAGTGCAGAGAGATGAACTGACTCGTCAGAGGCAAGGCTAGTTGGAGGAGAGCCAGAGGGCAGTTTGGGCTTCTTGGTTTCTTCTCCTGGTTTTATCATCTAAACCCATCCTAATGAGGTTACTGTCTTTAACTCAGCCTGTCCAGATCTCATCTAAAAAGAGGAAGCAAAGACCTGGGTAATTTTCCAGATAATTTCTTTAAAAGAAAAAAAAGCAACCTCTCTTTCCTCCAAATTGTTTATAATTGATGCAATACAGGAAGTCTCACTGCTTGTTAATGAGTTCCCAAACTCAAATTTTGCTATTTAATTTTTTTCTGAAATCTGCGTTTGCCTGAAATATCTCAGTAATTCAAGTGGAAAGGGAAGTTTTGCCTAAATTATGAAAATGACCTCAATTTCCTACTTTGCGTAGCTAAGGGAGAAGTGGGCACAGCATGGTATCTGAGCTGTAGCAGTCAAACCCTTCCCCATGGCCTGGGGTACATGGATCCCCTCTTGGTGTTGGGGAAACCCCACACTCGAGTTCAACATTGTGATCCTGTTTTCCATGGTAAATCTGTGAGTCTTCATCCTACTCATTTGTATCTCCCAGGACTGCAACAGACACCACCTGCTTTGTTTCATTTACGCATTAGTAAAACGTAGGACTTATACTAATGATTGGAAGAAATGACTCATTTCAAGTTCTTGCTACAGGGTCAGTCTTGGACACAGTTTATTTTATATGTATATAAAATGGGTAAATTGAGCTAGCAGTGATGAAGCAAGGAAATGACTGCGCTGCCTGCTTTTTTGCCAAAGCACACGTCCCAGTTCTTTGTCTGACTCTAGTCCCTGTCATCTGCCAGGCTGCTTTTGTCTTCCCCTCATTCGGCCACTCTTCCCTTACTCCTTTCTTCTCGTATCTCTCGGGATAGATTCACATGCCTCTGGACGGCTTCCATTCAGTGAGAACCTTGGATAACAAGGTGGTCCACAGGCAGCAGTTCAGCTGAAAAGCAGCAGCCCTATCCTGAAGCTATTTTGGAGGCAGACTGTGAGTCGATAGCAGGACACCAACAGTTTGCCTCTTCACTGGGGCTCACAGACAAAAGCCTCAGATCTTGATGATGAACAGCGGCAGCTCCTTTGGGCGGGCATGTGGGCTGTCCTGCTGCTCCCGGCAGTCGGAAGAGCCAAGAACAAAAGATGTCCGCCAGGCCGCCCTGGTACCCAGCCGGAGCACACTGGGTGTCCCGCACACTCACATCCACACACTGCCCGACTCCCTGTGGCAGACACCCCAGCATGGAGATTGCTCTCTTCTGGATTCACACATCTCCCAAAAGGAAGGGCCCTTTTCTGAGATAAAATCACTGTATTTTTACACCCTAAACAATTAGACAAGATTTCCCAAAATGTAAGAGCAGTTAGTAGACTCCATCCAAGGCGGTGAAGGCAGGAGGAGAGGAAAGGAGGGAGGAGGGAGAGGGTGGGGGAAGGACAGCAGCGGCTTTGGAGTCTTTGTTTCTCTCCCATCTGGCTTAAAGCCAGAGGCGAAGATCGAAGAGACCTATCCTTTGTCCACTGATCTGACAGTCATCCCATGTTACCACTCGGCAAAATCAAAGTGAAATGCATTCACACATTCACGTCCGTCGCTCAAAAGGTTGCTAAGAAATCTAAGTCTTCCTGTGCCTAATGGCAGCAGGATTTCTATGCAACAGTCCTGTTTTCAAGGTCATAATAAAATGAAGAGAGCTCCACTTTTTCCACTATAGTCCATCATTCCTAGCATGCTCCTGTCCTCCCAGGGACCCAAGCATGTGCTCTGTGACTTTAAGGGAGGAGCGAGTTCTTCCCAGTCTCTCTCTATTGAGTCCAGTTAGACTATAGCATGTAAAGTTCCAGGCCATAAATAATTCAAAAGGCATGAAGAAGATTTTCTTCATTCTCCATCTATCCCTGCACAAAACATCCCCCCCTCCCTTTCTGGCTTATAACAAATGCTAATTTAATCAACTGGCAGTAGATTGTACTGGTTGCTGACTCATGCCAGACACAGCCCCTATGGACTAACAGAGCTATGCCATCTCATTTGGAAATGAACAATAAAGAAGTATGGTCCTGAGCTGACCACCTTCCTGCATTTGTCCTTTGTTTCCTCCTTTTTCTGCCCTCCTCCCCTAAAAAAAAAGGTTATTTACAAATGTATCCCCTGAAATACACGCAAGTAATTTACATGGCAGCCACACTGCCTGCAAAGGGCTGAGCTACATGCAAGTTATGTGGCCTCTCGACTGCCTCTACGGACACATGGGACTTCCCTAGTGGTCCTGAAAGCCGTTCTCTAGAAACACCCTGTGCATGTGGCAGGGGGAAGGGGAGAGCAGGCAGTGCGGAGGGTGGGAAGGCAGAGCCTTGTTATCCAAGCTGTGAAAGTGCACGTGTCAGTGAGAAAGCATGTGTGTTCTGAAAACGACAGCACCGGATGGAAGCTGATTAAATAGTGTAGGGGAGCAGCTCCCCCAGGAGAAGTCTTTTTCACCTTACCAAGCTGGGCGGGAGTGGGGACTCTCAGACCCCTGGGGACAGCTGTGAAAGGACAGTGGGAGAAAGAACTTTCCCAAAGACAAGGCAGTGGGTGCAGCAGGTAGAAGGGCAGTGGGTGGAGAGGATAGAACATAAAGCAACGCCTCCAAAAAGAGAGGACCAAGAGATAGGGCGATATTTCTGGGAAGCCTAGGGAGCCCCATGGCCTATTTCCTTTTCCTTCTGCTCTTTCACTGTAGCTATAAATATTTATCTTATGAAGAAGCATCCTCCCTCCCCATCCCAGAGGGATTTATTTAAAGCCCACACCATCACGATCATGCAAATATTTGCTGAGTGCTACTGTATAGGGTCCTCTGTGAGGACTTAGAAGATCGTTTACCTTCTCACCTTCCAATGCCTTGTAAAACACTTACGGTGTGTCAAGCACCATGCTACCCCTTATTTTGTTAGCTTTCTCCTTTTAGCCACCCCCTCAGGTACAGAGCTGGTAGCACGAGGCCCATTCTACAGAGAGCTGGAGCTCCAGGAAGGGGCTAGTGGATGGCATAGTCATGGCTGATGCTATTTCCACCAGACACCCTGCTCCCTGGGGGTTTGCACACAGGAAGCCTAGCTGCTTAGACCTTAGGTTATCACTTATTAAACAAACGGAGCAGCAAAACATCAGAATTTCTGGAAGGGTCTGACCCGTCAGGTCACCAGACCCTGCCTACAGTGCTGACTCTCCCTGCTATTCTTCTGGTCTTGAAGTGTCAATGAACGCTTTTCTGTGTAATTGTACACCTCCCCAGCCCACCACCACCGCATTAGATTGCAACTCCTCCTGGCCAGGAGCTGAGTCTGGGGAGCTTTTGTGTTCCCTGACAAGGCTAAGAGGGAAAGCTCGCAGAGAACAAATTCAAATTTTCTGGTTGATTGCAAGCACACTTTTCAGTCTCTTAAAATAAGAAACCCTACCCCAGCCACCTTTATTTCCAAATCCTCACACTGAGGCTGGTTTCTGCCATGGTCGTTCTCCCAGGATGGTAGCTGTGTCTGCATTCCTTTGGGTTGTGTTTTGGGCGTGTGTGCATACGTGTGCACACACATGTGTGTGTCTCAGACTGCACTGTTGAGTGCCCCTCTTCGAGGTTTTTTCTCTGCGAGGCTCCCTGCTGAGAAACAGGACATGCACAATGGCAAAAGTGCTTTTTCTCTTAGACCAATGAGAATTCATAATCCATTTCCTACGGAAGCCCAGAAAGGGAAACGAACAAGCAGCCCTCTTCTCCCCCAGCGTCCTGAGTCACGGCACAAATATTCTACACTCTCTTCTTCTAATTTATGGTCCTACAACTTCAAGGTCATTGGGAAGCTAGGAAAGAATTGTCCCTGCCTGGGGGAGGCTTTTGCACCCAGCTCACAGCATTTTAACTGCCCCTGCTTCACTGCCAAGAAGGGAAGGCGTGGTTCACTTTGTCCTTATTTGACCAGAGGCTAGGCATGGAATGCTGCCTCAGTGCCTGGGCTGTAAACTCCTGAGGCGGTCGTAAATAGGCACTCGGCCTGGTATGGCTTCTTGGCTAAACATTTGCACAGTAACTCAAATGAGGCAGCAGACATGAGTCAGGAGGGAGAAATCAGCTCAAGAAGGGGGTGGGGGCTGGAGCTTAGGCTTCTCAAGCCTTTGAGATGATGCTTTAGCCAGAGATACTCAGCTGAGCCTCCAGGGACAGACTGCGGGCCCTCCCCCATATACTGCACCACCTGCCAGAGACATTTGCAAAGCAGCTTGTAAGACCAGCTCCGTAAAGAGCTACTTGTCCATACTCCATGCATGAGGCCAACAAGGACCTTGTGTGTTTCTGAAAGGGGCAATAAAAGACATTAATTATTGTATCCAGATTGAACATTCACAGTTTCATCCAAGGTTACATACAAGCTGAGAACTTAAAGCTCCGGGATGATATTGACCCTGCAAGGAGGTTAAGTCTGGTGGAAATACGAAAAGATAATAGTTACTTCATCCCAGTGATCATTGTTAAGTGCTTGGTGATCAGTGGATCACCAGATTTATCCTTGCTTCCCAAAGATGGAGTGCCTGTGGCTGGTGGCCAGAAGTTTTTAAGCCCACACAGCATGTTTCCTATTCTCTGCTGAGGACAATGAAAGGGAGAGCCTCTCCCAGCTGCTACATGCCACCCTCTAAAGATCTGAAATAAAGTATGTGCTGAAGAAATGAATGGATTATTTCCTTTATTCATTCACAATAAAACACAGTGCTGCCCCGATATTGTGTTTCTCCATAGTGAGTCTGCCTCCCTCTGCTCCTGTTTAACAGTGATGGTTTGCTAGGACTGCAAAGACCACAGATTGGGTGGCTTAAACAACAGAAATTTATTATCTCACAGTTCTGTAGGCTAGAAGCCCAAGATGAAGATGTCAGCAGGGGTGGTTTCTTCTAAGGGCGTCTCTCCTTGACTTGTAGATGATCACCTTCCTGTGACGTCTTCACAGGTCTTCCCTCTGTGTCTGTCTATGTCCTAACTTCTTCTTACAGGACACCAGACATCATGGACATCATGGATTAGGGCCCACCCATGTAAGTTCATTTATTTTCCCTCTTTAAAGACCCTATTTCTAAATGCAACCACATCCTGTGGTGCAGGGAATTAGGACTTTAACACATAACACAATTCATTCCATGACAACAATTATAATTTTCTGGTGTCACAGGGCCAAATAACTTAGTCTCCTCCTCTCTGTGTCTGCATAAACATTTTGGCAAACACAAATACTGCCCCTGACACAGAAAGACACAGGATCTGCCCTTACCATGTCTGCCCACACCCTCTCTCCAAAAACGGCTCTATCAAATAATTCCATGGCGTTTCAGGTTGTAACAACAGAAAAAAAAGGTTCTTTTTCTTTAAGTATGAATTTTCTAGTCAGTCTTTCTACTGCTGAAGGAAAGGGGCAGTGACAATGCCTTGTCCTTTGTTCATTTATTCCTACCACCTGATTCCCTTGTTTTGGTATGAAGGCAGCTTCTGTCTGGCTGTCTCATTATCAACACCACATCTGAGCAGTTTATTTTGGTAACAAAATGAGGTTTCATTTATTTTGAACATAAACTGAGACTCAGCATTTGACCAGCCTAAGTTGTAGGAAAAACTCCAAGTGGCAGGGTTATACCCGGTTCTCTTCATCCTGCGTGTTTCGTCCACCAGGTAACCCTAGGTCCCATGAGGTGGCAATGTCACCATTGCCCCAGCCCAGAGTCATTTCAAGGAGGAGCAGGTTGCTTCCTGATTCCCAAAGCATCTGCCTGTACCATTGAAGACTTATTCCTGCTTAGGTAAGTCCTAACCATCCATCCAGCCCCACACAGCCCTTTTCAAGAACATGACTGCTGAGCCCGTGGGGTGAATTTTGGTCCCATAACTACAGAATAGTTAAATGGGTAAGCATCAAGAAAGAACACACCTGTGACATTTTTGATGCTTTAAAAACTCTCACTTAAAATTTCCTGGCTGTAAACCCATGTTGAGTGTGTGTGTTTTGTTTTTTTAAAATACTCCTCTGAGCCCAGCATGCTGGAGACATGACAAATTTGGTGCTTTGAACCATATGCCTGTTCGAATTTTAGGGATGCACTTTGGTTAGGTTTTTAGAGCACCTTCTGGTAAATTAAGTCAGAGGTAGATATCAATGCTGGTATATACTCAAGCAGGCAAGGAAAATTAATTGCAAGAATGGGGTGGGAAAATATCTTCCATTTATCATCTTCCTATTTCAAAATTCAAACCTACATTTCTAGAGATTTAAAGATATGACAATAAGGAAGTTTTAATTGGCTAACATTTGAAGCCAAAGAGGCTAACCTCTACTACATATGGGGTATAGAGCTGTATACTGAGTCATAGACATGTAAATCTCTATCCTCCAGGATCACATCATCAGAATAAAGAGAAAAAAGATGTATGAAACCATAACAATGGAAAGCAGGAAAACCTGATCAGTCAGTTCCAACTGAGTGGGATGGACATTCTGCGCCATTGGGGTTCAGAGTGGGAATGATCTCTGCAGTGAAGGGGTCGCAGAGGAGGTGACATTTGAATTTGGATTAGGGGCTTGGAGTGGGAGAATGACATGATGCCAAAACTGTTGTCAGAGGTGAGTTCCCTAGCATGGGGCACAGGATGTGCTGGGGCAGATGGGGAGCAAGCTTGGGAGGCAAGTTTATAGACCCTCACCACGGCCCAGGCACAAGGCAATTCACACAGGAGCTGAGGTATGGCAGTCGTGAGTAGAGGCAGAGATGGGTGGATAGAGGAAGAGACAGAATCTGTGAAGAAGAATAAGCAGAGCTTTGAGTCTACTGACTGTGAGGAACAGAGGACAGGGACCAGGGTCCTGACCACTGACAAGCTTTCAAAAGAAGATGGCTGCCCACGGGAAACATCTAGCTCCTAGACCTTCTTCCTAGCTGGGCAGCTGTCCCAGCTTCCTCTCCTCGCATGCCCTTAAAATAGCAGAACTGTCCAGCACGCTGGGCTTTCTGGTGGGAGTCCCAGGCAATCCCAAGAATGTAGCTCTGCCCTCTGAACAGATAGGAAGAATGTTCAGGGCACAGGTATGAATTATCCAGGGGCAGCTGTCAAACAAAAAGTCCCAGAGCTCCCTCTGGCTTCAACCCCAAAACAAGATCTCCATTCCAATTGTACTCAAGTGGACATAGTCCAGCTATCACTGGGATCATTTGGACTTCAGATCACAAACTTTTGTCCCCTTTTGGATATTGTTGTGATTTTTTTTTGTTGGCCCCTGTTAAGCATCTATTGTCTTCATTCCCCTTTTCCAATATCCCTTATTTCTATCTGAATGTCTCATATGATCCTGGGGCTCACATGGTCTAGGTGAGGTTAACCAGGCATTCCATCCACCTGTCCTTGTTGACATATTTAAGCTTCTGGTTCAAATGTCACCTGAAGCCAGATACTTCTAAACTTTTCATTTATACGAAATAACTTCCCTTTATTGTTTGAGCTAGTTTGAGCTCAGTACCCTCTGCTTGCATGTAAAAAGTCCCTGACGTGGCCCAGTGTGGTGGCTCATGCTTGTAATTTCAGCACTTCGGGAGGTTGATGTGGGCGGATCACCTGAGGAGTTCAAGAACAGCCTGGCCAACATGGTGAAACTCCATTTCTACTAAAAATACAAAATTAGCTGGGCATGGTGGTACACACTTGTAATCCCAGCTACTTGGGAGGCTGAGGCAGGAGAATCACTTGAACCCTGGAGGTGGAGGTTGTGGTGAGCCAAGACAGCACCATTGTGCTCCAGCCTGGGCAAAAACAGCGAAATTCCATCTCAAAAAGTTCCTGACACAGGCTTCTTGTTTAATTATGTTATTGTAGAAAGGGCTCTGGGAAGGAAGACAGAACATGGTCACTCCAGGCCCTACTCTGGTATGAACTGGCCCTGTGACCTTTGTCAAAGCTCTGCATCTCTCTGGGCTTCGGTTTCTTCATCTTAATGTGATGAGCTGTTCAAGTCAATTGTTAGTGATCCTTCTAGCCTTGGCATTCTGACTCACAACGCCCCTGTATATGGAGACTCTAGTGAGCTTGGCCATGCACCTCATGATCTGCCTCTGTCTGACTCCACACCATGGCCTGTGAATACCAGGTAGACTGCCACTGTCAAAGACACTGAGGAATTAAATGTGGTACCAGATTTGAACACATGTAGACAAGAGTAGCCATGCACACAGTTGGAGAGTTAGAGTGTTCTCTTTTCTTTTTATAGGGCAGAGAGGACATTGGCAAGCATGAGAAAGGCACAGGCTGGGGTCAATATGTCTTAAATGTCACTTTTGGACATATTGATCTGGGCCTAATAAAAGATAGCCAAAAAAGAAGGGTCCAACTCACTGTGGTAGATTTCACACTCAAAGGGAGGTTCTCAAGCTTGAATTAGCATCATAATAACCAGGTAATTTTGAGATGGGTAAGGATATACACAGCGCCAGAAATGGAGAGAGAAACCTACCTGGAGATATTCAGATGGAGGCACTGACAGAGCAGTGACAGCTGAATTTGGGGATCAAATTATATCCCTATAGGTGTGGGGAGGAAGAAGATTGGAGCCTTAGGGACTTGAATGTCAGAGACAACCATGTTTTGTAGGAAAGAGATAAGGAAAAGGAAGAGGAAAGGCCATTAGAAGGTAAAGGAGGAGGTCGGGCGCAGTGGCTCACGCCTGTAATCCCAGCTCTTAGGGAGGCAGAGGTGGGAGGATAGCTTGAGCCCAGGAGTTTGAGACCTGCCTGGACGATATGACAAGACTCTGTTCTCTACAAAAAGGAAAAAAAAGAAAGAAAGAAAGAAGGTAAAGGAGGAAAGAGAAGGGAAGTAAGTTTTGCAGTTACTGCTCACACATGGAAACCCATGAGGCTGAGTGTTAGGAAAGCCAGAGAGGAAAAGAACAGTGTAGAAGAGGCATCCTTGGGCTGATGTCATGGAGCAATTTTCCCATTGTCCAAGGAATGGGCAGAAGAGAGGTAAGGAAGCCAAGCTCAGGTCAGGGCAGCAGCACCCAGACTGTGGCACTCCCAGGATGGATGGGTCCTTCCTGGATGGATCTTTCACATTATAGACTGTAGCAGATACTTTTGATGCCCTGCATGCCACTTCCCTGAAGTCAGATCCACACTGCCAACACCTATCCCAAGCTTGCTACTAAAGTTCTCTGTTTTGCTGCCTCAGGATTTCTCTGAAGCTCTGGGAGCTTTCCACAGGGAAAACGCAGACAGCCAGAGAAGTTAAATCACTTTCCTCCAGTCACCAACCACTGAGAGTCAATGGATCAATACTCCACCCCAACTCTGTATGCCTACGTCAGAGCTCTCAATGCACCTGTTAGTTTTTCCTCATCCCCTGCCTCGGTTTCCCATGCCCTCACTTTTGCTTCCTGGGATCACCTCCCAAATAACCACCTGCATTCAATTCTTGACTGAGGCTGTGTTTTCAGGAGAACCTAGACCAAGACAGAGATGAGCTAGCCTCAGCGGTGGCAAACCAAGAAATGCTGGCAGAAGCATGAGTGCACGTTCCCTTTAAAGCCCCAGAACACTAAGTAAATAGAAAAGATCTCTGCAATGACCAAAGACTGAGCTGAATCCAGCAGGGCAGATAGAGATGCTACTCTGGATAGGATCCAAAGGCCCTCAGTTGTAAACTCCCCTTGGCAGGGTGAACATGCAGTGCTAGTTCCAAGGACTCCGTGTTGAGAACACAAACAGGCCTAAGCCCCATCCACATGATTGCAGAATCACACTTCTCCTTTAGAGGGTTACCTTCCCCAGTTCAGAGGCTGCAGCCTGGGAGACTAACAAAAAGGTATTGTTTTACTGTTCAACACATCCCCACAATGTTTTAAAAACCAAAGTAACTTAGTGGATGTGATGTTTAATTGCAGTAGAAGGAGCCTAGCATGAAGCTTATACTAAACCTCTTCAACTATTCATGCTGTTGGCTGGCACCTGTAGCCATCTGAGTCAGCAACTCCAACTCTAGCATATTTAGGAGAAAGGACTTTCATTTCAATCTATTCTTCCACTGGTTCCTGCAGCAGTGTCCTCCACATTGCCTAGCTCCTAATTTGCTACCTCTGTTCCACTGTGAACAACTCTGATGGTTTTACTGTTGATCATGACCTTGGACCTGCAACAACCATTTAATACATTGTTGTTTCTACTCTTTGGGGAAGAGTGGTCCTGGGAGGGTTGAGCCAACTCTCCTCATTTTTCCATTCCCACTTGGATTCTGACCCCTTGCATAGTTTCCTACTCCCTAGGGATGTTTCAGGTAACTGACTCTACCCAAGCCTTGAGAAGATCATAAGGGAATTTCCAAAGCCAGAAAAGGAAAACAAAAGTCAAGTCCTGACATCTCTGTTCCCCAGGATTATCAGGACTACCATATCATGGAGAGTCCATGGCTGGTCCTCTCTCTTGTCTGTGGCCCGCCATGTTGCTCAGGCTCTATTCCTCCTCAAAGCCTTTTCTCTTCTACCATCTCTCTTCCTCAAAGTGCTACTTTTCAGACTCCGCTGTTGGCTGACACTGGAGAGGTCCTTCCATTTCCTTTTGAAAACTAACTATCAGCTATCTTTTCGCATAGGATCCTCCTATGCTGGGCTGCGTTTTACATTTTCCCTAAGTATTTAAGAAATTAGTTGCTTTACTACTTTAATCAAGCAATTTTAACTCTTCATTCAGCCAACTTACTCCTTGTAGAGGAGACCTGGATCCTACCTTTACATATCCACTGACTTATCTACAGCTTCTTCTTAAAGAAAATAGAGTGAAGTGATATCATTTCACTTTACCCGTAACCTGGACCTGACGCGTTGCTGCTACTTCAATTAGTCATGATGATGACGAACACATCCTTTACCATCTGTAAAAGTTGTCAAGGCTTAAGATTCAAAGGGAATAAAGTAAACTCTGTGGCTCAACAAGGATGTTTTGCGTTCTCCCCTCACTGCTCTCTCAAAGCTGGGGATTTGATATCTGCCTTAAAGGCAGAATGGACTGAGGCCAGACATCTGCACATACATTTCCTTCCTGTTTTTGTTCCTTTAATCTAGTGCAATGATTTTCAAATTTCACTGTGAATGAAGATTAGAACACAGGGATATATGTTTTAAGGGTGATGTAAGGGCTTTTCAAGGGTAATTCTGAGTTTATATGATGTTCACGTTAGGTGTTGATTATACAACCTAAAAATACCACTTCTAAGATGTGACTCTTCTGTTTGGAAAACTTTCTTCAATGTGAATTCTGCCAACAAACTAGAATTTCTAAATGGCCACGAAATTTCAAATAGCACTTTTTTCTCTTTGGAAAGAGAACTCAGCCCTCAGGGCTAGAGGCGATGCTGAAAGCCACCCCTGACCCCCAAGTCACCACTTAGCAGCTTCTCTGCAGTGCAGTGCAATGCAGGGAGAGCAATAGGGAACAGGAGCTCGGCATCCTTACTGGTCAGCCGGGTGACCTGGGGCTGCAAACCCAATACCCATCCATTTCATCTTCGCATTTCAAAGTGAAGATCTCCTTGGGCCCATCATATGTGTCCTGAATTTCCCAGCTTTCTTTCAAGCCCTATTTTATCTGTCGCCGCTTATACCTCTACTCAGGTTCATGGTAAATGGTCTGCTTCTGTCAATGACTTTTTCATCTATGTCAGGGAAAGGCCCATTAGACAAATCCAATGGGACAAGTTCAGAGAGTTTGTCAGTTCCCGTCACTTTCAGGTCTGGCTGTGCAGTGGAGCACGGACTCAAAACAGACTTGTCAAGATAGGCAGCTTCTCCTGGAAGAAGTTTATCTCAATGGAGATAAACACATGATGGGTAAAAACAGCAAAACACCAGCACGTCAGCCTGGTGAGCTGAAAAGAGCTGTCTGTGAATAAGTTAAATCCGACTCTCACTCCCCAAAGTAGGAGTGGGGAGACAATGGTACATATCCAAGAGCATTTGGGGGGGCTCAGTGAGAGCCTGATATAAATGAGGAAGCTAAATTTCTTGTCAATAATTATTTTTGCTATTTTCAGCTTATCGATAATCAATAATTATTGATAAGAGAAGTGAAAGATAATACTTTATATCTTATTTCACTGAGACAGTAAAGAACTTCTGAATTTTCCCATTGCCGAACTGAGCAAGCTCCCGACGTACCCACAGCCTCACATACTTACCCTCCCCTCTCACTACAGAAAGTAAACCCTCCCCACTGTAGTCCAAGGCAAGCCCTTCTCTCGTCCAGTGGAACCTCTTTCTCCACTGCCTTGTCAAGCGCTCACTCCTAGAGTTGTCCTCTGCCTTCTACGTTATCAGTTTCCCTCCACTTGGCCATTCCTTTCAGCTTACAAGCATGTTGTAACAAAAAAATAAAAAAACAAAAAAATACAGCCGGGTTTAGTGACTCATGCCTGTAATCCCAGCACTTTGAGAGGCCAAAGCCAAAGGATCACTTGAGGCCAGGAATTTCAAGCCAGCCTGGGCAACACAGCAAGACCCTGTCTCTACAAAATTTTAAAAAATACAAAAATTAGGCGGGCATGGTGGTGTGCACCTATAGTCCCAGGTACTCAGGAGGCTGAGGTGGGAGGATTGCTTGAGGCTGGAAGGTCTAAGCTGTGTGAGCTGTGATTGCACTACCACACTCCAGCCTGGGCAACAGAGAGAGACACTGTCTGAAAAATAGAAATAAATAACAAATTTACAAACCAAAAAGCAGCCGGGTGCAATGGCTCACGCTTGTAATCCCAGCACTTTGGGAGGCCAAGGCAGGTGGATCACAAGGTCAGGAGATCGAGAACATCTTGACCAATATGGTGAAACCCCATCTCTACTAAAAATACAAAAATTAGCGGGGCGTGGTGGTACGCACCTGTAGTCCCAGCTACTGTGGAGGCTGAGGCAATAGAATTGCTTGAACCCGGGAGGCGGAGGTTGTGGGGAGCCAAGATTGTGCCACTGCACTCCAGCCTGGGTGACAAGAGCAAAACTCTGTCTCAAACAAACAAACAAACAAACAAACCAAAAAACCTTTTAACTCCATATCCTCTTACAGTTGCCCCTAATTTTCCTGCTCCCCTTTTTAGCAAAGTCTTCAACTTTCTCAACTTCCTCCTCCTCCCATTCTCTTGAACGATCTTCAGGGAACAAAAAGTTATTATTAAGGTTGCCAATGATCTCTACACAACCAAATTCAATACTCAGTTTCACAATATTTGCCCTAAGTGGTTGCTTCATATAGTATAATATCTTTGCTTGTGATAATTTGTTTACTATTGTCCCTGCCCCCACTATCATATAAGCAATTCTCAAGGGAAAATGGCAAGTTTGCTCTGTTTACCATGTATCCCCAACTCCCAGAACACTGTGTGCCTAGCACATGTTAGGTGCTCAAGAAATACTTGTTGAATGAGTGATTCAATCAACAGATTAATCATCATTAGGGATTATAAAAAGGACGTGGCTCAGCTGGCACCTGTGTACCAGTAAGTAGTAAGAATCCATGTTTCTTTGAGACTTATCTGTGCTACTTATTTAACCTAATATTTTGCAATGGTCTAAAAAGCGATGCTGTCCATTCTCAGAAATGGAGCAGTAAGGCAAGAGAAAGGAAGCTGATATTTTGAGTGTGCACTACATGGCAAGTACTGGACCAGCCACTTGCATATACGTTTTCTCAACTGCTCCTCACAATACCTGGATGAGATAGGCGCTAGCATCTCCATTTTGCTGATGAAGGAACTGAGGTAAAAAGAGACATTAAATAGCTTGTGTAGGTTATCCCTAAGATGATTTCAGGATGAATTAAGGAAGCCATGCTGTTTTCTAGTTACTTTGGGCTAGATATTAAATACTGTGAATTCACAAAATTTCAGAACTGGGCTGATAAAGATTAGTGTAAGTCAGAATTTCCAAAGTAAAATACATATTTAATTTGGTATATTTATGGTGCTGTTTTTATTGTCAAAGAATGTCAAAAGTCACTAAAGTAAATAAAACAATGAAGTTCAATGTGACTTTATTGTTTGTTTTCTTTTTTAAGCATACTCACCGTCACGCGAGGCTTGTAACCTTTACCCAGAGGACGCATGTTATAGTATAGCTATCTGGCTAAAGGTGCTCGATAAAATACAGGATGTCCAGTTGAATTTGAATTTCAGATGAAACACAAATAATGTTTTAGCATAAGTATGTCCCAAATGTTGCATGGGGACATACTTATTCTAAGAAAAATTTGTTTATCTGAAATTCAAATTTAAGCTGTGCTTCTGCATTTTTATTTGCTAAATCTGGCAACCTATACCTGACGAAATGCCCCACCACCCTCCACATACTTGTCCTATCACTCTGCCAGACAGATTTTGTCAAGGAGGTCAAGACAGAAAAGAAGGGAGAGAGGACAACTTTGAAAATACCTTGAAAAGAGAAAAGCCTAATGATATGCTGTCTTGCTTTTTATGAGGGATGGCCGGTTTACCCAGACTCCTTTGAGCCCCATCCCACCTCTCAGGCTTTCTCTTTTTCACTCAGAAATTGAATAACCATGAACAAATTCCTCATGTTCTCTAGCCTCAGTTTCTCCATCTGCAAAACAGCAGCAGTCTTAGGTGTCAGAAAAAAAAACAGGTGATGTGATATGACTGACTTCCACAGATAGTGTTTGGTCAAGACTTCTCTGAAGCTTCTAAACAGAAACCCAAATGATTAGAAGAAAGCAGCCATGTGAGGGGGGAGAGAGAGAGAGAGAGAGCACGAGCAATCTTGCGCTTGTATCTGTGTAACTATAGATAAGATCAAGAAGACAGAGCTGGACAATGTGTACAAAATGTTTAATAGGGACAGCAGATTCTACACTGACCTGCTTTTCAACAAAAATAAAAGAAACCAGATTTTGAGTAAAGTAAAAACTTGACAACTGGGGCAAAAGTAGGACTAATCTATAAATCACTCTTCCTGAAGTGGGTTTAAGTGGTGACTTGAAATGCATGCTAAGTGAGGAAGAAAATACAAAGACTGGGCATAAACACAGCATGGAGTTATGATCAAATTAAAGTTGCAATGAAATTAACCCCATCAGTACTTGCTACTGTGTATAACGGGCATCTTAAAATAGGGCAGTGTTATGGAATGAACAGTGCCTACCAATTTTCATATGTTGTAGCCCTATGTGACTGTATTTGGAGATAAGGTATTTCAAAGGTAATTAAGGTTAAATGAGGTTGTAAAGGTGGAGTCTAATCCAACAGGATTAGTGGCCTTGTAAGAGGATGAAGAAATCTCTCTCTGTGTGTGTGTCTCTCTCCCCCCCACCTCTTTTTCTCTGCCCACACACTGAGGAAAGGCCATATGAGCACACAGGAAGAAGACTGCCATCTGCAAGTCAGGAAGACAACCATCATCAAGAACTTACCATGCTGGCACCCTGAACTTGGGCTTCCGACATCCGGAACTGTGGGAAAATAAATTTCTGTTGTTTAAGCCACTCGGCCTATGATATTTTCTTATGGCAGCCCAAGCTAACTAAGACAGGAAGTCAAGAATTAAAATCTGCTTGGAGGAGCACCAACATACCCATTTTAAAAAACCTCATTATGTGAAATGGCTACAGTTATTTAAACTCAAGAGGAACATGGAACAAGAAAGAGAAATAAAGTCAGTGAGATGAATGGACTAAAATAACCTAGCAATTAATGGACTAAATAGCGAGGAATGAAGCCCCTTTTCCAGTGTTAGGGTCAGCCTGGGATTTATCAAGGCTCTAAACAAACGGAATTGATCATGAGAGGTTAGCAGAGACATATGGGTAGCACTGTGAGAATATTCAGCACTAGTTGGAGACTTGGATTCTAACTTTAAAATTCTGAGACTTTTGATCTATTAATTTATCCATTCTCATTGTTCTTTTGCTTGGACTATAAAGAAACAAAATAAGGCACAATCAAGTGAAACCTCTTGTCCAAGGTTCATTCATTCAAGACATATTAAGGTATGAGAGAATTTGAAAACATAGGAGTTCCTGCTCACAAGGACATAGAGTTTGGTAGGAATGATGTTCAGAAAATCCAAGCAGTGAAAACCTGGGTTTGAAAAGACATTGGGTAAATAACTGTCGTAAGATTGAATGAATGGGTGGATGCATTGAAGGATGGACAGAGATGGATGAGTGAATGAATAAGACAGTGGTTGTTACAGAGGTTCACAGAAGGCTTGGGTCCTGAAGTGCCAGCCTCTGGCTGGGTTGAACCTATTTGACCAGAGGCATGGACCATTCTCTGACAAACTGATAGCACCCTGTACCTCCACTAGGAGCACCAGATCAATATAGACAATATTGTATCTGCTTTTGCTTTCCTAACAGCACAGACTCAACTCCATGAATCAGGACCCTGACTGTCCCATTGACTCTTGGTGAACATTCTGAGCTCCATTCTATTCCCCTTGTCATTACTGGGGGCCTGTTTAATTTACCAATTTACTCACTTATTTATTCAAGAAATATTTATTAAGTGCTTACTGTATGCCAGGCACTGTTCTACACTCTAAGGATATATTAGAAAGCAAACGTACTTCAGCTTCTGCTGAGTAAAGGCAGAAAATAAACCAACAAACAAAGTGAATACTCCAGTAGTAAGTGCTATGGAGAAAAGGCAGGAGAGAGGGATAGAGCAGGGCAAAGCTGAGAGTGCAAGGTTTAAAGGTGTGATTGAGAGAGATTCCACAGGAAGGAGACCTTTGAGCAGAGATCTGAAGGAATTGGCAGAGAGGCCCATGCAGCTACCTGGAGGGAAGGTGCTCCAGCCAGAGGGAAGAGCAAGGCTCTGAGGTGGGAGTGTGCCTGGGATGAAGGGGAAAGCAGTAGGTGGACCATTGCATCAGGACCAAGGGAGTGACGGAGGAGGAGGACATGATGAAGAGGGAAGAGGGCAAGGACAGACCCGTGTAGGACCCCGGAGGCCCTAGGAAGAATTTGAGCTTTTACTTTGAGCCATTAAGTCTTGATAGGATTGCTCTGGCTGCTGGATTGAGATGCTGAGAAGTGGAAGAGGCCCAAGCAGAAGCAAGGAAGCCAGGTAGGTAATAATCCAAGTAATACGGGATGGTGGCTTGGCCCAGGTGTTTGTGGCAGAGGTGGTGAGGATATCAGGTTTTAAATACATTTGGGCAGCAGAGCCAATAGGATTTGCAGATGGTTTTGGTGTAGGGTTCATATGAGGAGACTCCTGTCAAGCACCCCTGGTATCTACTGACATTGCTGCATGGCATCTTCTGCTAAGGAATCTCCATGAACTGGCCAGCCCAGTTTGAACTGGGATTCTTCCAGCACCACCAGTCTCTCTCCTATCCTCCCCCATACAACTGTGGTTTGGATTGATGGTAACTCTGTTCCTAAGCCCTCTGCTGACTTGCCACCCCTTTCCCAAAGCCCAGCCCAGGCTCTATCCTATAACTCTCCACTTCTACCTCTTTCTATCTGCACTTTGGTTCCCATAGAGTAGAAACTATAGATTTTGAAGGAAGAAAATGGCCTACATAATAAGAACAGGTCTGAGTGAGGAAAGCAATTCCAAGCCAGTGGAACTGTTAAGGGAAGGCATTAGCCCATGTGTGGTAGCACTGAGATGATCAGAACACCAGGGTCAGACAGTGAAAATTAGTACCTTTCTAGTTTTCAACACAGTCCCTGTTCCCAGATTTCAAGATATTTTAGGCCAGAACAAGATTTATACAGTTGCCATCTGAGAGCAAGAATAAATAGGAAATCTAAAGGCAGTGGCTCTTGCAAACTCGTAGTCTTAGCTACGATTGTTTAAGCAACAAAGAAAGGAATAAGGGAGAGGGAAGAAGGAACAAAAAAAGAGAAAGATTGATTGATTCTTTCCCATTAACTGTTTTATGAAAACCAGCAATAGGTTAGTACCACATTCTGTCTACTCTGTTCACCTAACTTAAACAAAAAAATCCAACCTATCAATCCCTGTATATTACTTTATGATTTAAAGCAGGATTTTTACTCTAATTTTTTACTTTAGACCCAGGGGTACATGTGCATTGGTACATTGTTACATGGGTATATTGCATGATGCTGAGGTTTGGGCTTCTAATGATCCCACTGCCCAAGTAGCAAACGTAGTACCCAATGGGTAGTTTTTCAATCCTTTCCCTCCTCTCTCTCCTTCCTTTTGGAATCTCCAGTGTCTGTTTTTCCCATCTTTGTGTCCCTCTGTACCCAATGTTTATCTCCCACTTATATGTGAGAACATGCAGTATTTGACTTTCTGTTTCTGCTTTAATTTGCTTAGGACAATGGCCTCCAGCGGCACTCATGTTGCTGCAAAAACATGATTCCATTCTTTTTCATGGCTGCATAGTATTCCATGGTATATGTACCACATTTTCTTTATCCAATCCACCATTGAGAGGTAACTGGGTTGATTCCATGTCTTTGCTATTGTGAATGGTGTAAAGCAGAACTTTTTCACAGTAACAATTAAGAAGAAATCCTCTCAGGAACTGAGCCTGTTAAGTCTAACCAAACAACTTTTTAGTATTAAGAAAACATACCGCATAAGTGCTTTCCAACATAATTGGTGCAACAGATTCTGACTTCCTGCTTTTCAGAGTCAGGATCAGGATTTCCAGACACTCAGAAATGTTGGGGGCTGTGTGTGCACATGTTGTTGTCTTAAAGGATTTAATACTATAATTCTCACATGTGGAAATTTTCCACTGACTTTAGTTTTACTAGTATGAGCCACCAAATCCACAAAAATTGCACTAGGGCAATTTGGAGGCATACTTCCAACCTCCTGATGGAGTAAATTATAAGATGTGATGAAGTAGTTATTTGCTAGGGCTTGTTGTGTTTTCATTCCTCCCACGAACAAACCATCTCAAATTAAATAGATTCCACACGGTCCTAAGGAGGTTTCTCATGCCGTTTTTTTGTATATTCAGCCATAGTGTCGCAACAGATGTTAAAGGGCCAGCCGCAGGGTATTTTAGTGATAGGATGTGAATGGGAAGTGGAGAACTTGAGGGCCTTACCCTGAAGAGATTTTGGTAGAGGGAAGTGAGTGGTGGGGGCGCACCAATTTCAGCCCCTTCTTAGCATCTCTGTGGCTTCCAGTTGCCTAAAGTAGTAGGTTCTCCAAAATGCAGGATCCCTTGAACCTATCCACTCCCCTCCCCCCTTAATTATGAAAATAATCTTTTCAAACAGCTACTCTGATGATGGACTATTCCACCAGATATAACTCTTCACCTATGTCCCTGATGATGATCTCTTAGCTGTTTTTTTGTTTTGTTTTGTTTTGTTTTTTCCCTTTGCCAGCAGAAACTGAAGGGGCCAGATTCACTGTCAACTAGAGTAGTTGGCACTGTCCCTGTTAATTTGAATTTGTACAACTGGGGACTTGGAATTCAGAACCTTTGAGACTGCATCTGAACAGCATCTCCACGCATGGCTAACGTAGCCACTGGCAACAGCAGGCACAGTGTGTAGGGCCCACAAAAATCACACTGTGTTCTTGTCTCCACCTGCCTCCCTTCGCTGGCCTTCATTTATGAGCAAAAGATAGTATCCCTGATGCCCAAGTCTCCCTTCCTTCCACTGTGTTTAATTCAGGAGCTATAGGAGTAGAGTGGCCCAGTGTGGCTCCTTCAGAGAGAGGGAGCCCCCCTCTGCACAGCTGTGTTCCTGACCCTCACTTTACATGCGCTGATCAGAAACACATAGTGCCAGTCGGCTTCGGGGGTGCCAACCCACGCACAATCTTTTGCTAGGATCTGCCCCTGCCCAGGGTACCTGCCAGAGGGCCAGTTCTAGATGTCCATGTTTGGGCCAAAATGAGAATACAGATAACTTGTTCAAACCTGAAGTCTAGTTAACGTGACAACAGAATTTAATAGGCTCCATATTCTTTTAACATACCTCTGGCTTGAAATTATAACTGAAGCCAGGAGTTACAAGCTTCACTGAGCAGATTAATGAGAAACTTTGAACTCTCGGGAGATAGTCAACACTGGTAGTTTGAGTAGACAAATCTTTCTGTTAGAAATTTCCTTAATAGTTAAGAAAATTATTATTGAATATTTACATGCCAGTTACCAACATTTAAGTTGAATCAATCCCTTGTTTATATCTTACCTTAAAGCTGAGTTTCTAAGCCTGCTTCTTATGGCAAAGAGATTTCTTGTGACATTAAAAAGTGTATTTTAATCGTTCTAATAACTGTTGTCCTATAATATAACCTTTAAACTATAAGTGTTCTTTATGGAAAATGAAATATGTTAAAGTGCATTACAGGAATTTGTTACTGAACCTTGTGAGTTTTAGTAGAAAACAGCCTGTGTTGACTTGTTCTATGTTTGTTATAGAACGTTGATATAAACAACCAATCTTGTGACAGTTAACTCAGTATTAGTTCACTGCTCTAGATCTAATCTATTCAACCACCATAAAAGGGCTGTGTACTGTCTCTTAAAATTAAGAACATAGCTAAAGGCATTCCTGCTCATAAAGATTTATTTTACAAGTATAATTAAAGTGATAACAATGAATCTTTTAAACACAACGAGAACTTATTTGCCACATTAGTAACAAGATTCTAGGGATTCCACTGTTTTCAGTTCAGAAGATGAGGTCCTCTACATCTAGGTTTTAAATAACAAGCAAGTTGAAAAATCAGAAGAAAATCACGCAAAGGGTAATTTTCATGACAAACTAATTAAAATGAGAGTATAGGCATGTAGGACCATACATGAAAATATCTAGCACAGAAGGTAGCATATACTAGGCACTCAATAAATGCATGCTGAATCTGGTTTGCAACAATTAAAGTTCCTTTGTCCTAAAGTTAGTCCATGGTGTGAGACAGAGGTAGCAGACAAAAGTCAAGACATAATAGTATCCTCTGGGAAGTTATCTAACCCCAGCTGATGCTTAAAATTCCCTCCCTACTTCCTCCCTGAACCCCTTTCTCTTTTTGAATCGCAGATTACCAGTTCACAGGCATTCCCTTCATTCCCCCTTCCCAAATCGGCATACCTGCAATATAGACCCCAGAGCTTCGCCCAGCTTCCTTTTCAAGGAACGACTTGATGTGGGAGTGTAAGTAATGGACCTCCTCCAGCCTTCAGCTATTTCGGGCCCTACCCTGGCTGCAGAGACATTCTCCACCTGAGGTCACACTCGTCCCAGGATAGCCCACACCCCTTGACTGAGGGGGATGCCCACAGGGAAACCACGTGGATGGGCAATATTCACTCTAGCACTCCCTACCAGTTTGGCCAAGGCCTTTTCAGGCTTGTATCACAGGTCAGCTTTCTCCCTTCCCCAATCCTGGTTTTGTTTTCATCCCTTCTCAGGTGTTGATCTGATGAGCATCTTGCCCTGGAAACTTGGGCTCAGCATCTGCTCTGAAGAGACAATCTGAGACAGCTGTTTCACATTTCAGTCTCTTCATGGGATTACTGCCAAATGACCAATCTGACCAATACATCCAGGTGAAGAAAGAGGAATGGCTGGAAGCTCATTAGACTAAATTGGGGGTTCTCCAGAGTTTAGCCTTTAGAAGTAGAACTATTTCTTCAAGTAAGGCCATACAGCAGAATAAAGTGGCACAGCTCTATTGAAGCATCTGAGGCAGGCCACGGAGCTTTAGAGAGATGAAAATCAATGGACCGAATAGATCAGTGGTTCTCACCCCACACCAGGCATCAGAATCCGTTGGGGGCATTTGAAAAACACAAATGTCTGAGCCTCACCCCATTGATTCAGTTTCAACATTATAAAAGTCCTTCAGGTGAATCTTATAGACGTCTTGCGCCGAGAGCCACTAAAATCATGAGCTCTAAGGCCCTTCCACCTTTCACGGTTCTCTGGTTCCATAATAACACAGGATTGCCCTTACTCCAGTATGATGCAAACATTTAAAAAGAGGGCCTCTACCATCCAAGGTTAGGGAATCAACTCTGGCCTTTACACTAATGGAGGGCTTTATTTTTTTATGATACATGTAGCACCATTAGCTATACTCTCTTCCAGAAATCAAACAAATGAAATTACAGATGTGCTAAAGTCCCTTTGACTTCCTTCCACTCCAATATTAAAGGACTCCTCCTAATGTTTCTGGATCCCTTCTCTTCTCTGCTGCTAAATTCAGCCCCCTGATTCCCCAAAACTTAATTATAGAACCCATATAACTGCCAGGAGATCCCACAGTGGCTTTCCCTGTGCTTCCCAGGAGATTTCAGTAGGACGATTTGTTGTTCCGACTTCTGTGGCTTCATTTCCTATATCTTATCGATAGAAGAAACAGCAGAGATTTAGGCAGTTCTCAAATATACATGTTGACCCTCATATTTATTGTCTAGTCTCAAACTACATGAAAAATAAAATGATTAACTTTTCTCTACTTTTTTTAAAGCAGAGTCTCGCTCTGTTGCCCAGGCTGGACTGCAGTAACACGATCTCAGCTCACTGCAACCTCCACTTCCCAGGTTCAAGCACTTCTCCTGCCTCAGCCTCCTGAGTATCTGGGATTACAGACGTGTGCCACCACGCCCAACTAATTTTCGTATTTTTAGTAGAGATGGGGTTTCGCCATGTTGGCCAGGCTGGTCTCGGACTCCTGGCTTCATGTGATCCACTCACCTCAGCCTCCCAAAGTGCTGGGATTACAGGTGTGAGCCACTGTTCCCAGCTAACTTTTCTCTACTTATTTGTAAAATTTTTTTGGGATGTGGTTGGTTCTCTTAATAGGTGCCTTTTTGAATACTTGCTTTTGAATGGTATTTTTTCTTAAAGTTGACAGCTAGTGTTAAAGCAGTTTGCACAGGGTTTGGGATTATTCATGGTCAACTGGTACTCAAAGACCTTTCAACTCTTGGTCAACAGCTCTATTCAGTGTTAGAAAAACAGGAGCGGCTGATAGTCATCTTTGCTGAGACCCTCTGAGTAAACTTTCATGCACCTAATGATCTGATCTCCAATTTGATTGCCAAACTGATGCCAACAGAATTGTGATAATAGAGTCAAGTGTCTTCAATTTTAGAAAGCCAACATATGGTAACACCTGATATCCTTTCCAGAGATACACACGCATTTGTATATACGTTCATAAAGACAGGTGGTACAGAGCTGGGTGTAGTTGCTCATACCTGTAATCCCAGCACTTTGGGAGGCTGAGGTGGGCGGATCACCTGAGGTCGGGAGTTCGAGACCAGCCTGGCCAATGTGGCAAAACCCCATCTCTACTAAAAATACAAAATTAGCCAGGTGTGGTGGTATGTGCCTGTAGTCCCAGCTACTCGGGAGGCTGAGGCAGGAGAATGGCATGAACCTAGGAGGCAGAGCTTGCAGTGAGCTGAGATGGTGCCACTGCATTTCAGCCTGGGCGATGGAGCGAGACTCCATCTCAAAAAAAAAAAAAATATATATATATATATATATATATATATAAATAATATGTATATATATGGTATTATTTTGTGGGTACTTTGCACTCGCAATATATAACTGATTCATTTTTAAAATAAATACTTTTGACATATCCATTAAAAGAAGGGCACAAATCACAAATGTACAGGCGAAAGAATTTTCACAAAGTGAACATTCCAGCAGTAACCAGCACCAAAATCAAGAAAACATTACCGCACAAAAAAATTCCCCTCATGTCCCCTCCATATTCCTAGATGCCAATCACTAACCTAACTTCTACCATTATATATTGATTTTGCCTGTTTGTGTACTTTAGGTAAATGGAATTATAGAGTATATACTCTTTTGTGTCTACTTTATGGCTTTCAACTTAATCCCTGGAAGATTCACTCACGTTTTACATGCAGCAATAGTTTTGGTTTTTTTCATTGATTGAATATAACACAAATTATTTATTCATTTTACTACTGATGAACATCTGGTTGTTTGGGGGGTGCTATTATGAATAAATCTGCTATGCACACTCTTGTATATACGTTTCAGTATATGTATCACAAACCTTTCTATTTGAGTATATGTCTAAGAGTAGAATTGCTAGATAAGAAGATGTACACATAAACAGCTTGGCAGATACTGCCATCTTTCCAAGATGATCGCATCAATTTAGATTCAGAAGTCTATGAGAGTTCCAGTTGTTCCACATCCTCACCAACACCTTGTGTTTTTTGTTAGTCTCATGTTTTTCATTCTAACCATTCTGGTAGATAAGTAGTGATATTTTGTTATGGTTTTAATATACAGTTTTCCAGACTATTAATAAGGTTGAGCACTTTTTAATAAGTGTATTGGACATTTGGATATCCTCTTTTGCAAAGTCTCATTCTAGTCTTCTGCCTACTTTAAAGCTTTGTAAATTGAGACAACGTGGTATTAGCATGAGGACAGACAAATAGATGAAAGGAAAAAAATTAAAATCCCACAGTTATATGGTCACATGATTTGTGATAAAACTAAAAGTGAGGAACAGTGTGTGTGTGTGTGTTAGGGGGCAGATGTCTTTACAGTTAATCATGCTGGGTCAAAAGGATATTTATATGAAAAAAATAAATTTTAACCCCTACCTCAGACCATACTCAAAAACAAATTCTAGATGAACTGTGGATCTCAATGTGAAAAGCAAAACAATAAAGTTTTTTTTTGAAGAAAACAAAGGATATCTTAATGACCATGGGGAGGGAAAAGATTTCATAAACAGGATATAGAAAGCACTACATACAAAGTACAGCAAATGATAAGATGTAGTACTTTAAGAATTTCAGTTTATCAAAACACACTATTAAGAGAGTGAAAGACGGGCACGGTGGCTCATGCCTGTAATCCCAGCACTTTGGGAGGCCAAGGCAGGCAGATCATGAGGTCAGGAGATCGAGACCCTCCTAGCCAACATGGTGAAATACAAAAAGTAGCTACTAAAAATACAAAAAGTAGCTGGGCATGGTGGCACATGCCTGTAATCCCAGCTACTCAGGAGGCTGAGGCAGAAGAATAGCTCGAACCAGGGAGTTGGAGGTTGCAGTGAGCCGAGATTGCTCCACTGCACTCCAGCCTGGCGACAGAGCGAGACTCCATCTCAAAAAGAGAGAGAGAGAGAGAGAGAAAAGGCAAGCCACAAAAAATATTCACAGTACATATACATAACAAAAAACACCTACCCACAATAGATTCTTTTAACTGCTGCATATTATTCCACAGTATGTATGTATCATAGTTTATGCTTATCTCTTAGTGATGATCATTTACTCTGTTTCTGATTGTTCACTATCTAAAACAGTGCAGCAATAAATACATTTGTACATCTTTGAGTGTTTTCTTAATGAATTACTCAGAAGTGGAGTGCTGAGTCATGGGATGAAGCAGAGCATTTCAAACCACAAAGGCCAATGGAAAGATATTTCCACCCCATGGGTTTTCTTCCATCTTGCAAATCTCACTCTGAAACTAGCTGTCTGATCTCTCTTTGCCTGGGCCCTGCCCATTTTTAGTCCTTTTAGAGACCCTAGCATAGCTTAACCAGAGTACACAGGCTTGAGAAGACTTAAGAATTCTAATGAGGGGGAATAAAAGGACATAAGAAAATGAGTAGACAAGAGAGCTCTCTAATATTCTTGGCTTCTCAGCTTTCTAAAAGAAATTGTATTTATGGCATAGTTATTGACTGGCGCCATATATCTTGCATGCTGATGATAGGCAAATATCCTGGGGTCTTTTGAAAAAAGGAATGTATCAAGTACAAACCTCAATTAACTGATTAAATTTTTTGATTACTAGAGAGAGATCAGACATCTCTGCATTTTTCAATCGTAGTAATTTAAAGTACTTTCAAATATACATTAATCTACTTTCCTGCTTTGGTAAGTACAATATCCTGAACCTAGCTGACTATTTCTTTACAGGTTTAAAATCTTAAAATCCTCAGGGTCATAATTTGAACATCAATCTCATCATACCTGACATTAATATGGCAAGCGTCCCTGGCACATTTTGCCTTACAGTGGCTATAAACTTCTTAAAGGCAAGAACCACATTCACATTCTGATTCTGCCATGTTTGTGATATTCAGTGAGAGTGTCTAATTCTCAGTTTCCCCATCCATGAACAGGAAGAGACAGTCTACCCCGTAGGTTGTTGGAAGAATACAAATTCCTAACACATAGTGAATAATGCACAGTAGGACTTGGTGAATGTTCCTTTCCTTCCTTCTTAATAATTTTTTCTTGAATCAAATTTAAATGAGTGGAGGAGGTGAGAATAAATTTGTTCTAATACTAGGGCATAAAGAAAAAAAAATCATGCCTCACTATATTTTGCTTTGCAAATTGCGTTTCTCATCTGAAAGTGGGGTGACAGAGAATTCCAGCATACTGAGATTTCTAATTATTTTGTTCCAATTAGTAATTGGGCATACACCTGACAACATGTATCACATTTCCTTTGCCCCAGCAATCTCACTCAGTCATTTATCCTAAGGAAGGAACTGAGAATGAACAAGAATGAATAAACAAGGATATTCACTGACACGTTGTTTATAATATTAAAATATCAGAAACAACATAAATACTCATCAACAGGTGAGTGGTAAAACATATTCTGTATCAACCATACATCAGAATATTATAAAACCATTAGAAATTATAATTAGCTTTTAATTTATAGAATTATAATGTGTCAATAAAATATAGTTAAATGAACAAAGCAGATTACAAGAGTATATATAAATTCGGTATTCTAGTTTTGTCAGAATGTATGTAGGTGTATATATGTATTTATTGAAAAAAAAGTCTTGAAAAATACAAGCCAGCATGCTCATATGTTTATATCCAAGGGGTAGGATTACGGATTATTTTCTCTTCCTTTTTAATATATTTCTTTTGACCTGAATTCCTTTACAACAAGCATGTATTACTTCTATGATCAACAAATAATAAAGCACTTCCATTTTAAGAATTTAAATTTTTTTTGTTGCAAAAAATGCCAACCAATGATTCTGTACTAGAAAATCCTGAAAAACTCGAAATTTTGTGGACCTTTTCTCACTGATTCTCAAATAGAAGGGAGAAGTCTCATTATTGCTGTTTATAGCTTGAAGTCAGGCTTTCTAAACCTTGGCCTGATTGGCATTTTTGGCTGGATAATTCTTTGTTGTGGGACATTGTCCCATGCACTATAAGATGTTTTGCAGGATCCCTGACTCTTACACACTAGAAGCCAGTAACACACACCACTCCCTTTCCCCCAGTTGTGACATCTAAAAATATCTCTAAACATTGTCAAATATCCCTTATGGTGGGGGGAGGAGGAGGGAGGCAGATTGGTCAATTGAAAACCACTGTTCTAAGAAAACTGGAGGGCTGGAATTAAAACTCATGTTTACCACTCATTGGGTGATTCGACCTCTCTGTGTTCCAGTTCCTCATCAACAGAATGACTATCTAACCTTACAGATATCTTTTGGTCCTGAAATCTAGAATTTTATGGGTTTGTAGAAAATCAACTGGGTTAAATAGAAAGTCCAGCATCATGCAGAAAACTAAAAATACAGACAGAAATGTAGCTAGGTTTCCTGATTGCAATTTTGTACCTGTTCATTCACTTGTGTGGCAAATATTTATTGTCTACTATACCCCAGGCACTGTGATAGGCACTGGGAAAGAGCAGTAAACCAAAAAATGAGATCCTTTCTTTCATGGAGCTTACCTTTTTCTGAGAAAAACAAACCAGAATAATGTAGGGTTAATAAGTAAGAGTATTTTAGATGGTAGTAAGTGACATAAAGTAGGTAACACGGTAATAGATAACTACTGGAATGGTATTGGGGGAAGTAAGTAACATAGGATAAGGTGGTCCAGGAAGCCCCCAGAGGAGTTGTTACTTGGACTAAGATCTGAGTGATAATGAGGACAGAGCCAAGCACAGGTCAATGGGAAGAATGTCCCCCATGACAGAGGGAACTGACGTGTATAAGCAGTGAGATGGAGAAGAGCTTGGAACTGCATTCATGACAATACAATAGCAATATGTACATGGTTAGAGAGGTACCAAAAGAAATTGTGTCAATTTATATTATTAGTAGCATGGGGAAAATGTAAGTGGAAAAATAATCTCTGATTTTTCCATAGGAGAGTGATTATAGTGGAAATTAGATCCAGAAAAAAGCTCTCACATCATGGCCTTCCTTCATAACGCAATTGAAAAATTGTGTTTGGGGAAATTCTGGAAACAAATGCCCCCAAAACTCATCAATGCCTTTCTATCATCATTTAGTACTAGGAGGGGGGTGCCAAGAAGATGTCTACTGAATTGCTAAAGCAATAAATTGAGGAGATAATCTTTTTCATGGTTGGTATGCTCAGGGGGAATGGGTCCAGCAGATAAAATGATAACTAGATATAGTTGACAATTTTCTTTGAGTAAAATGTCGAGCTTGTAAATAATTTAAAAATAGCCTGTCATTCAATTGCGGTGTGTCCTTTAAGAAATTTTAATCGATGCAAAACACATTTCTCAAACACAGCTTCCAACCCCTGTGAAACCAGCTATTGGCTTAAACAAGAAGCTGTGACACAGATCTGTGTATGCAGTAGCTTACTGAGAGTGAATTGAGCTACAGCCCCAGAATTTCATATTAGAACAATATTCTGCAACCCAAGAATTAGCTATTGAGATGATATGTGATGTGCAAACACACAACTCGTTCAGCCCTTTTTGCTCAAGGGCACTGAGAAGCTGAGGTTTCCATCCACTCATCAGAAACAATCAACATACACATAAACTTTTGGCTGCAAATGGATTGTCTGTTTGGTATCTTTGCCAAAAGCTCAGCATTACAGAGAAAAAGAAAGTGAAAGGGAGGGAAAGGTGGAGGGAGAGGAAAGATACAACAACTGTCTGAAATTAGGGTCTAGTGTCACCTTGAGAAGATGAACTCAAGAATAAAGAATTCTACTACAGAATTTGGGGGTGGGGGAATCTCTCCTCACTCTGACAACTATCAGTAATCTAAGCTAAAACCCCTTTCTACAGTGGCATCCATGTCAAAACGGGGAAGAATAGTGATCATTCTAAATGTAACCTGAGCAATTTGTCGCCTTTTCCAGGCCTGCTGCTTTCCCACTGTGGATGCTGCAGAGGCAGTGGCTTTTCTTCCTCTTTCCCCTCTTCAACCCTGCCCAAGACTGCACTGCTGGGGCGCACAGCCTGGTGGCCTCCTCTGACTAAGCTGTTCTTTTCCTGAAGAACTTTTTATCAAAGGAAACCAATCATTGTCCAACCCCTAGTGTCAGGAGATGCAGCAGCAAAACCCCAAGGGCAATAGAAAGCTCTGGTTTTTTTAGGTTGAAACTCCTGGAGAAGATGTCTTGGGTTGTTTGTTTGCTTGTTTCTTGCTTGGATCTGGAGAACATTCTCTCTCTCTCTTTTTTTTCAACATTGACATGGATTATAAAGACATCATCCCAAATTGCTAGCGTGGCAAATAAACCAACACAATTAGAGAATAAGGACACCCCCTGGGCATTTAACTGAGGTTGGCTAGGTGTTTATTTTTAATGAATTGATTGTCATCGATTATCAAAACATATATGTATTGATTTTATCCCTTAAATCTTGGAGGCTAAATAATCTGCAAAGCTGTTAATCCTGGATAGATTTAAAGATAATAGATAATGCTGCATTATTCATAAACGTTGTACAGCAGGACATCCATTATACAACTGTTAATCTCGAGCGATATCACTTTCATATACATCTGTTATTATTTTATTTAAGCCAGATTGTCAGAAATTTTAGGAATGCTAATTTTTAACATTCAGCTTTATAACGAAATATCAATTCATTTTTTCAGTCTAATGCAACCATGGAGACTGCATGATGTTGCTTCCTTCCCTCCACCTCTGGCCCGATTTACACATAAGCACACTCACAAAGATATGTTTACATGCTGCATGGCTCTGTTATTGACTGTTGAATGGTTTCCAGCCTGTCTTTGTCCCAAGGTCAATTAGACTCAAGTTCCACTTTTTTTTTTTCCTCTTGTAGGAAGATTTCTTTATTGGTAAGCTTATTTAAATTCCTTCGCAGATATGGAACCAAATCTGCTCAGGCTGTAGCCTCCTGGGGCCTTTCACTCTGGGCTAAATATAAATAAATACCCATATAGGACAGCTTTTGATGAAGCATTAAAGATCACTCTGGTTATATGGCTTCTAGATTTTCTATTCTCTCTATGAAAAACCCATGGCGGTAGAAAGAACCTTCGCCACGGAAAGGAATAGATTTGTAAATTGCTGCCTGTGGACCTCCTGGGACTTAATGGCACAGGGCAAAGAAGCAGCTGATCTTGGCAAAGGAAGCAAGATAAATAAAATTAGCCACCAAATCAGCTCCTTTAAAAATACCAGCTGTCAACTCCCTCCAGCGTTTATGAATTTTGGGGCATGTTACTGTCACATTGTGTCTCACCCAGGACCAAGCAGCATTGCTCTTTTCAACTGGGAAAGGGTCCCTAACTCCCCCTTACAGGGAAAGGTAACGCAAAAAATTTGCCCTTTCTGTTTTACTCTGTCTCCCTTGTCGTGTGTGCAAGGAAGAAACCAATCCAGGCCAACCAAGAGTTATAACAAATGATTATACTTGTTATTGTTTGTTCTTAAACTATTCACCAAGTAATCCCTTCAAAGGATAGGGCTACTGGTTTTAGAAAGTAAATTTGCTAATGGATATGAGAGATAAGGCTGGAAGAGCAGAAGTAAGAGAAGGGCAGGAATCCTGCAATCTTTGTGGGGTGCTTGTCTCTCTGTCATGGCTCCCCAGTGGGATCCAGCCTCTGCAGCTTTGGGAAAGAGGCTTGTACTACCTGACCAGGCATTGAAACTATGAGGTACAGCCTCCTTCGCAGGTGGAGATGGGAGACACACAACAATTTTAAAAGCTAACCTTAGCCAGGCCCTGCACTAATTGCTTTGTAAGCATTATCTCACTGAATGCTCCAAACAACCCATCAAGATGGGTAATATTATAACCCCATTTTAAAAATGAGCAAATTGAGTAGTTAGGCAGTTGGCCCACCTTCCTGGAAGACGCACCATGTAGGCCTGTATGATATATGAGGCACCCTGCTCTTGCTGGGACTCGAGGGTGACCAGCAAACCACAGACACATTCTGGAGCCAATCATTTATGCCCAAGCTGAAAGCATGTGCTTCCAGGTGCACGTAGATTCCTCTGGCCTGGTGAGAAATCTCTAAGCATTGCTGCATTGCTGGGCAAGTCATCCAGGGAGAATCAGCTGGAATCACATGGATCACATGGAGACCCTGGGGAAAAAATACTGTGACAAATCCTTCTCCTTGTACCTATTTGCAGCCAGGGGGAAGAACCGGAATGGGATCAGACACAGACTAACCATTTTAATCTTAATTTGCACCTACCTATGGACATCCTTTGGCTGGAAGCCAGGTGAATTTCCTGTTACACTTTATAGGAGCAAAATCATTAAGCGTATCTCTTATGTTGCTGTTGATTCTAAGAAAAAAAAAAAGAAATCTTACAAAGCTCAGTCCATAGCTGGCACATAAAAACCATGTGTTAGCTCATTAAAATAGTAATTTTTTGTTATTGTTTATTTTTTTAAACACATGAAGCTTTTCTATTATGCTTGGATCAGAATTCTGTATAATCCATAGAAAACCACAATCATTGCACAAAAGAAAGCTTCCATTCCAAAACAGGCAGAATATCAGAATACAAACAGGCAGAATCCACACTCCACAAACTGAATACAGGACCTGCAGTGAGTGAGCCAGAAGGGTTGGCACAATTCAGACTGGGGGAAAAAAAAATCTATTTTTCCCTCAACCATAGTAAACATGAGAGTGCTTTACTCATAAAGAGCTTTCCAATACTATTATTTTGTTGGACTTTCACAAGGCAATGAGGGAGATGTGGTCATGCCCCTTTCCAGATTTAGATCAGCTACGTGACTTGTCCAAGGTCATGATCAGCAGTGGAGGGAACTCAGGCTACATGTGGCCAGTTATTTAGCTAGTCCAAGAAAATGGAAGTCGTCGGGATGTTTCTGCCTGAATATTTAGCACAGAAACTGGTCATGGACACCAATAAAAACACACACTCAAAAGTAGCCTTTACTCTCGATGCTGTCTGGGCCCTATCCCTGGGAAGGAAGTTAAATGTCACATGTGCCTGCATTTATCCCATCACATTCTCAGCTTCTCCTAGGTGTAGTGGGGGGACAGGTTGGTGAGAGTCTCTAACCCCCAAGTAACCTCTTAAAAGGACTACTTGAAGAAAATCAGGGGAGACCAGCAACAAAGCAGGGTGGGTTCCCTTTACCTTCCCATGCTGGAGTGAAAGCTTTTGTCTCCCCTGATGTGGCTCCTCTCCTCACTAAATTATTATGTGAGACACGTGGTGACAACACAGAAGGGTTTTCCATAAATTTGAGTTTAAAGGAGATAATGCTTGATGTTAAATCATTAAATTAAATCATTCTTTACAAGACATTTTTACAATTTCAAGCCATTTTCTCAACTAGAGCTGCATAGTAAATTAATTACTGCATTAGTAGTTCATTGGTGACTACTGTAAACAATGTTTGTACTAAAAAAAAAAATACAGAACTATGTTCCAAATATTTGTTCACATGTTTTGAATGCATTAAAAAGTACTTGTACTGTTTGAGGGGAGAGCATTCTTAGTAATTTTGTTGCCTACCCCATTTTATCCTGGAGAGAATTATATTCATCTCCCATTGGCATATAATTTATCACAGTTGCTTATGTAGTTCTGGATAATATAATTGAGGACTTTTTAGAAGTTGAATCAGGTCAGAGAAAGTTAGTTATTAATCTAGTAAAAACAGCTTTAATATGTTGGTTTATAGATATACCAAGAAGAAAGGCAAACCATTTTTTCATCTCTAATGGCTAAAAATATGAAAGGTAAAAATCCCATGGTAGATAAACATATAACACAAGTCACATACATTATATCTAGCCATGCTTGTTCCAAAACCATTTCACTTTTATTTTTTAAATAAATGGTTAGTCTTATAAAATAATGTGTAATAAAGAGAATGTACTGTAGCAAAATGGTTCCAACTAAAGTGGATAAGAAGTAAAATTTGGGTAAAAACGCTCCCTATGTTATCCACGTAAAAGTATGCTATACTAAATTGTATATGAATAACCTGGATTGGTTTTATATAAAATTTAAGTTTTTTCTAAACATACATACTTAATGCATAGCTGAAAGTCGCAAGGAATCAACATAGGTCTATATGAAGAACGGGTTTTTGAAGAAACATATTCACATGTCTTATATCTGCAGAAACCACTTTCTCCAATCTGAAACTTGACATAACTCATTTGCTAAGCTGAAGTATACTCATGGAACAATAAGTGTATTTGAAATCAGGCCTGAGCCCCAAAATTGATCCTCTCTGGCAGCTATATCTCTGCAGAGAATAAGATCACACATAGGCACACTTTTATGTGACAGCTTGTGTACACTCTGTGTACACAGGGCAGACAGACATCAAAAGAGAGCTAAAATCCAAAGGAAAAAAAAACCACCCAAATGTCCATCAGCAGTGAAATCAATAAAGAAGTTGTGCTACATACATACAATGGAGTACTAAGCAGCAATGACAGGGCATGGACTATTACCATCCTTGCAGCATGGATGAATGCCAAAACCATAATGTTGGGCAAAAGAAGCCAGACATGTGGGAAACATGATGTATTGCTTCATTTCTAAACATTTTCAAAAGAAACAAAATTAATCTATGATGTTGGAATTCGGGATAGTTGTTACCTTTTGGAGAGAGAGGTAGTGAACAGGAGGGGGCCGGTGGGGTTTTCTGAGGTCCTGATGTCTTCTATTTCTTCATCTATAGACTGTTTACACAGTCTAGTGTCACTTTCAGAAAATTCATCTAGCTATACACTCATGATACATGTACTTTCTATATGTTAACTATCCTTCAATAAGAAGCTACTTAAAAAATAAAAATAAGCTGGCTGCACTGGCTCATGTCTGGAATTCCAGCTACTCAGGAGGCTGAGACGGGAGGATTGCTTGAGCCCAGCAGTTTGAGGCTGCAGTTGACTATGATGGTGCCACTCTAAAAAATAAAATAAAATAAAAATTTAAAAAGATCACTAAGATAGTGAGCTCTGCCCCAAGCATGGTTAGCCTAAAGTGCTTTGCAGGGTTTGAACTCTCCCCCATGCCCTAGGCAAGGGAGCGGAGCTCACAGGAGTTTTCAGACAGTCAAAGGAATGGGGACTCCAGATTGCAAGAAAAACCCTCATCTTCTCAGACAATTGCAGCAAACAAAAACTTCTCATTCCCCCCCCCCAAAAAAAGAGGAGGGGGTTGGGGGAAGTCTGTGGCCTCTACCAGACAAATGTCCCCTAGTGTGTGTTTATTCAGATTAGCCTAGTCACACACAGCCAGGGATTCCCCAGAGGGGTTTCCCATGGTTCTAATTAGATGAACTGTTTGCCCGAAGTGTAGACAGCCTCACTCCCTAGAAGAGACTATGCTAGCTTTTGGCAAAATAACCCGGTGGGGAAAGAGTGAATTCTACAAACTTCCTCGGAGCATCACCCAGATTTGAGAGGATATTGTAAAAGTAATATTACAGTTCTCCTGCCAAAATTAAGAAAGGGAGGCTTTCATCTGGTTTGAACTTTCTTCAAGAAATACACCAAAGCTAATGCATGATTCCATTTGGGGAATATGGGGCTCTGCCTTCCTCACCCAGACCATTGCTCTGCTTGAAGCCCAGAACCTTCTCAGTAAACAAGACAGGGAAGCTCACAAATGGGGAAACAAAGCTCAATGCTTCTAGTGAGATTAGGGACCAAACACCAAAATAAATACTGACAACCAACAAAGACAATAGATAAATACCCTGTCATTCAGCAGGAGCAAGAGGGAGAACAGAACATCATTCTCGACTCTGGCTCTGCTGTCCCTTTATAGCCTTATGTAAATTACGTTACCTTCCTGAAAAATTGATATGTAATGCTCTCTCCAAGTCGATGCAAAGAAGGTTGATGGTTGTGAGGGAAAACAGGATTTTCCTGCTTCTCTGGGCATGGATCCATACTGCCCCAATGACAAACACCTTTCTCAAGCCTGACATCATTCACCATAATCAAGACCCTCTGGTCTCTTGGGAAAAAAAACCCTGGATCTGTATAATCTTTGGTTCTTCTTCTAACCCTGTCACTTACTTGCAACATCATCTTCAGCTAATCATTTAACCTCTCTGGGCTGCAAATACTTTGCCAACTGCAATTGCCCTCATCATTCATCAAATACTCAGAAGAACGGGAAAAAGAATTGCTGTCTATTGCTTTGAGCGTTCACAAGCTTAAGTAACTGAACAGGAAGGCCAGTCTTGCTTGCTGTACCCTCCCTTCCCATCTCCATGAGTAAGCCCTGCCCAGCTCAGCCATGGTGACTGAGTCCTGCTTTCTGCAAGAGGTGGGGTGGAGCATGTGAATCTCCTGAGTCAAGAAGAGGTGAACTCTCTTACTCTCTTTCATTGTGAATTAGGGGCCTCTAGCTGCTACCTGGGATCCTCCCAGGATAATTGACCCTCTGGTATTTTCCCTTCCATGACTTAAAAAGAGACTTTTAAAATTCGCAATTTGATAAATCCAGTTTTTAAAAGAGTGATCAATGCCAAATCATAATAAAGATACATTTTATTATGGGGGGGTTGGAAGGACAGTTATGACCATTGACAGTTTAGAAAGAACATACTTCATAGTAAAAGGTTAGAAGTTAGAGCTCCCAGAAGGCCAATGAGAAATAAAGTGAAAGCATTGCTGAGATTGAAATTTAAACAAAGGGGAAAGTGCCATTTGATTTCACCCCAAAAGAGGGATTTATATTCACATTTTTAGGGCACACATCTGTGGTGAAAGTGAGCAACTATGCCTGTTGATTGCACCCCTTCAGCACTTCCAGCAATGCCAACATGGTATCAAGAAAACAAATGCTTCTCTTAGTCAAGCATGTAATCACATATTTCCAGATGAGAGGCACGAGAAATGATTAAAGGTTTGGGAAATTGGATCTATATAGAAATACTAATGGAACTGGCTTCCTATATCCTGGAGAAGAAAAGACTGGTAAGAGTAGAGGGTTCTCCACTTCCCTGTGTGTGAAGGAATGCATGTAACCAGTGACTCTGAGAAATGCCTGAAGGGAAAAGCAAGATCATTAAAGAACAACCAGATATGTTTTACTTGCATTTGAACAAGACTTTTAAATCTTTGAGTTTTTCAGCTACAGAAATCCTCAGAACCATCTCTAATATCAAAGAGGTCTTGGGGTCTGCCCAAACACACTGGAGCGAAGTTACCCTTAACGTCCTTCCTTGGCTGGTTTGATGAGCAGCAGAAAGAAAGCTAGAGGAACTTCGGGGGTACCTCTCAGAATTGTAGTTTTATGACCTTGACAACTATTAAGCTCAACAAGATGCCAGCAGTCTGATCAGAAATAATAGTGACCTCAGTGCATCTTCCTCAATTATCATCCAATTACTGGCACAGGCCTACATCATTTTCCCAAACGACAGATCTGTGCTGAACCCAAATGGTGTCATCAATGTGTAGTCATCCAGGTGTGACACCTCAGCGTCATTTTAGACTCATCTCTCTCTCTCACTCCTCACTGACAGTCTGTCAACAATGCCTTCAAGTCTTCCTTTTGTCTTTTTCATCTCATGTCCATCACATTCTTTCCTTTCCCAGGGCAAAATCCCAGTTCAGGCAATCATTAACACACTATTTAATTCCTGTCTCCTAAATTCAAGTTCTTTCTCAATGTTTCTCAAAAGGTGGCCAAAGATCACCTCCAACAAAATCACGAAGAGAGCTTGTTAGAAGTGCAGAATTCCCAGGCTCCAGACCATTCGCCCTTGGAGAAGCCATAGCTGAGGTTGGCATTCCAGAATCCAAATTTTTAACAAGCTCTCCCCATGTGATATTTGTATACCCTAAAGTTTTAGAAACCGTTTTCTACCAATTCAATCCACCTGGAGATTATTCATTCATTTATCTAACAGTGCATGCCAGGAACAGTTCCTCTTTTCATCAAGCTGTTTCATACATTAAAAAATCTTAAATGTGTTTATCAATAGCAGAAAGGATAAATAAAATGTGATGTGTTCATACAATGGGTTACTATATAGCACTAAAAAGCACCAATTACCACTACACACAACATGGATAACTCACAGACAATGATGAGCAAAAGGAACTAAACGTATAACAGTACATACAATATGGTTCCATTTACATGGAGTTTAACAGCAGGCTACTCTATGGTGATAGATGTGAGAACAGTGATTTCTGGGGGATGATATTGACAGGGTAGAGACACGAAGTGTACCTTCTGAAGTGTCAGAATTGTTGTTTAATCCAGAGGTATTTACTTGTGTGTGTATGTGTGCATATGTATGTGTAAGTAAAAGTTTATTGAGAATTGAGTACTTTGCTGTATGTGATTTATACTTCAATTAATATAATAAAAATAAATAAATGTAGTCCTGGGCTTTCAAAAGAGAGGAAGGAGCAAGAGAGAGAGAGAGAAACTTGAGTGATTTCACCATTGACTGAAGAGTAAAATCCAAACTCCTTAGCATGTCTTTTAAGATCTTTCACAATATATTCATAACCTAACTTCAAACTGAAGTCCTACCACTTCTCTTCTCCAATCAGGCTTACTCTTTTGTGTCTAATTTTATTGAATAGAACTCATGGTTCCTCAACTTCCTTTGCTTCTTCTCCTCCTTCCTTGGCGATCACACCTCATCAACTAGAGTATTATTCTTTCTCCATCCACATCTTAACCCTACTTGAAGCTCCAATTCTGTTTCCTCATGCCCTCTTTTCCTGATCACTTGTGGGTTGAATTGAGCTCCCCAAAAAGATACGCTGAGTTCTATCTCCTGGTACCTCATTTGGAAATTAGGGTCTTTGCAAATGTAATTAGTTAAATTAACATGAGGTGATACTGGATTAAAGTGGACACTAAATCCAATGACTTTTGTCCTTATAAGAAGGCCATGTGAAGACACACAAAGAGAAACATGTGAAGACAGATACAGAGATGACAGTAATATGTCTGTAAGCCAAGGAATTCCAAGAGTAGCCAGCAACCACCAGAAGCTAGGAAAGAGACAAGCAAAGATTCCCTGCTAGAGTCTTCAGAAGGAACCCTGCGACACCTTGATTTTGGACTTCTGTCCTTCAGAACTGTGAGAAAATAAATGTTATTTATTTTAATCCATCTTGTATGGGGTAATTTCTTATGACAGCCTGAGGAAACTAATACAACGCTCCTACCCAAAGTTCTCTCTCTTGCTTCTTGACTTCTATAGCTCCTAAATTCTAAACATTTCACTTGACACCTATGGCAGTTATCTCCTCACGTGGCCCCCAGTTATTCCTACCTCATGGTATTAGTGCTTTTGTATACCCCCTTTCACATTGGTAGGACTCACCTATGTCACCGATAGTATATTATGAAAATGATGCATTAGGCCGGGCGCGGTGGCTCAAGCCTGTAATCCCAGTACTTTGGGAGGCCGAGGTGGGTGGATCACGAAGTCAGGAGATCGAGACCATCCTGGCTAACATGGTGAAACCCCGTCTCTACTAAAAATACAAAAAACTAGCCGGGCGTGGTGGCGGGCGCCTGTAGTCCCAGCTACTCGGAGGCTGAGGCAGGAGAATGGCGTAAACCCGGGAGGCGGAGCTTGCAGTGAGCCGAGATCGGGCCACTGCACTCCAGCCTGGGTGACACAGGGAGACTCCGTCTCAAAAAAAAAAAAAAAAAAAAAAAAAAAAAAGAAAATGATGCATTATTTCTAAGTGTGAGTCATAAAGGACATTATAGCTTCTGCCTTGCTTGCTTGGACCATTCACTCTGGGAGAGGACATACACTTAGAACATTCAGGACACCCTATGGAGAAGTCCACCTGGTAAGGAATGGAGAACTCCTGCTAACAGCCATCACGAGCTCCCATTTATATAGGCGAACCAACTTGAAAGTGGCTTCTCCAATCCTAGTCAAGCCTTCAGATGACTTAAGCCTAACTAGGATGACTCAGGTCTAGCTAAGATCTTGACACCGCAACTTTGTAAGAGATCTTGAACCAGAACCACCACCTAAGCCACTCCTGGATTCCAGACTCACAAAAACTGTGGAAGATAATAAATGTCTATTATTTTAAGACACTAGGTTATGGAGTATTTTTTCTGCAGCAATAGATAAATAGTACGACCTCTATTACAATATACTGTCTTCCATTTCCTAACCCTTCTTGGGAAGATCTTGACTTTTCGACCAGATGCAAACTCCTCGAGGGCAGGGATCATTTCTCGTGTCTCTTTGCATACGTACACACACACATACACACACAAATACACATATATACCTGTGTGTATACATATACCATGTGCCTGGTGAACATGTGTGAATAAATGAATAAGCACAGTATATCCCATTAGATAAGCTTTCAGAATATTGCATTCAACCAACAAATGCATCTTTTATTTCAAAATTCAGCTTATGAAAACTTCTCTCATAATGAAATATTTGAGAAAAGCTGCATTTGAAGCCATTTTGAAACCACTCTTCTTTCTCTCCCACCCATTTCCTTGCCTCTCTAGTGTTGCTTGTTGGCTTCTGAAATGTAGGTCACCTCCAGTGGCATGACCTAATTAGGAGATGTAATTTAACAGAAAAAATAAAAGAAAAGAAATCCTCTGAGATGGCATATTTGAAAGAAAGAAGAGTGGTTCTTTCATTTTATGTTTTTGGCAATAGCTTCCCTACTAAAGTTATCCCCTTTCCATCCCCCAAGCTACACAATTTGTAAAGCGCAAAGAAGAAAGGTAGAAACGCATTCAGGAGCAGCTGGAAATGATGAATTTATAATGATCACAGAAGGACTAAGAGTAAGCTTTACTTCACTAAAGTGGCTCCATGGGGCTGCTTCTTGGCAGCACAATGAGTGAGACTTTGGAGGAAAATGTATTGATGATGCTGATACAAAATACCACACACTCTAAGGATAGGAGGCAACCTTATGGCTCACCTAATTCAACCCCTCAGGAAATGCTGTGACACCTGTTGTGTTTGTAGCATAATAAAAACTCCACACACAAAGTATCCGAACAATAGATTTTTTTTTCTTCATACATTTGGTACTCTTGTTTTAGAACAGAGAAAAATGGCAAGCAAGCTAAACAAATTTTAATAGTTCATTACAAAATTCACTTGCAGGGGATGTCATCAGGCCAGGTTGGATTCAATCCATCTCCCTCACCTCTTCCTCTCAGAGGCATGATGCTTGGTTACTGTAAAATGCTTAAGTGCTTTCTGAATCACCCCAGAAACACTTAACTACACTGATCATAATTGAATGCATTATTAATTCTTTCTTTGAAACTGATATTTCATGTTGATATTTGACAATTTCATTTATCCATCCCGCAAAACTCAAAAGTCTGCATAACCTGCCTGGTGGTTGACATTTATTCCCATTTTACAGAGGCACAGAAAGGCTAAGTACTCACATAAGGTTAAACAGCTAATAAAAGATGAAGCCAAGGAGCAAACCCAGGCAATTTGACTACTATGTTCTTAATTCCTTATGTTACTTTATTTATTGATTGATTGATTTTTGCTTTCAAGTCTTTGTTTTTATTCAACTTTTAACTTCTGGGGCACATGTGCAGAATGTGCAGGTTTGTTGCACAGGTAAATGTGTGCCATGGTGGTTTCCTGCACAGATCAACCAATCACCTAGGTATTAAGCCCAGCATTCATTAGCTATTCTTCCTGATGCTCTCTTTCTCTCTCCCCTTTCCCCACCGCTAACAAGTCCCAGTATGTCTTGTTCCTTGCAATGTGTCCATGTTTTCTCATCATTCAGTTTCCTCTTGTGAGAACATGTGGCATTTGGTTTTCTGTTCCTGCGTTTGTTTTCTGAGGATACAGCTTCCAGCTCCATCCATGTCCCTGCAAAAGGCATGATCTTGTTCCTTTTTATGGCCACATAGTATTCCATGGTGTGTGTGTACCACATTTTCTTTATCCAGTCTATCATTGATGGGCCTTTGGGTTGATTCCATGTCTTCGCTATTGTAAATAGTGTTGCAATGAACATACGCATGCATGTATCTTTATAACAGAATGATGTATATCCCTTTGGGTATACAACCTGTAATGGGATTGCTGGGTCAAATGATATTTCTGCTTCTAGATGTTTGAGGAATTGCCACACTGTCTCCACAATCCTTGAACTAATTTACATTCCCATCAACAGTGTAAAAATGTTACTTTTTCTCAGTAGTCTTTTCAGAATCTGCTATTTCTTGACTTTTAAATAATTGCCATTCCACTTGGCATGAGATGGTATCTCACTGTGGTTTTGACTTGCATTTCTCTAACGATCAGTAATGTTGAGCTTTTTTTCATGTTTGTTGACCACATGAATGTTTTCTTTTGAGAAGTGTCTGTTCATGTCTTTTGCCCATTTTTTAATAGAGTTGTTTATTTTTTTCTTGTAAATTTATTTACATTTCTTTTTTTTTTTTTCCTGAGATGGAGTCTCGCTCTGTCACCCAGGCTGGAGTGCAGTGCCACAAACTCAGCTCACTCCAGCCTAATTTTTGTATTTTTTAGTACAGATATGGTTTCACCATGTTGCCAGGCTGGTCTCAAACTCCTGGCCTTGAGTGATCCACCCACCTCGGCCTCCCAAAGTGCTGGGATTCCAGGCATGAGCCACCATGCCTGGCCTACATTACTTCAAATTAACCATAAAACTATATTCTTCATCTACTTGGAATCTGTGGGAGTTTTCTATGTAGACAGCATATCCATTTATCCCTACAAGTAACTTCCTAACTGTAGGAAAGAACCTCAGTCATTTTTTGCCTTTTTTTTTCCATCCCATCACACTCATGGGAGATGTCCCACTACCACTGGTACCCAAAGTTCACGCACCACTCTCCATGTTTCTGAACATGGGATTTTGATATGCTGTCCCCCTACCCACTTTCTATTAAGAATCCCTACCCTATCACTGAGGAGTTTCACTGAGCATGAGGAGCTCTGCAGACCCACTTCTCAGTGAAACTGATGAAAATTGGTTTTGAAAACAATAATTTAAGGTCTCTGGAAATAGTCTTACCAACATATAGCAAATGAAGGAACATTTGTTCTTGAAAATCTACTAAAACTAAAAAGTACAAGTGTTAGCGATATTTGAACCAAGACCAACATACTTCCTCTCCTCTCCCAGCTCAGGAAGGTGGAGATTTCACTCCAAACTGCAGCTGAAAACACAGGGCTTCTTCTCCCTCCTGCTACCAGTCTAAGGGCTATTTTCTGGGAGGTGTATTGCATTTGGCATTTCTCATCTTTACCCCAGCTTTCTGTTGCTGAGGCTAAGTTTTGGGTCAGTGTGGCCAAAAGGTGAGGGTTCCCTTCTTCTGTCCAGCAGCCCCCACTGCTATGAGAATACTGAGGCTCTATCTTGGGGATGCTGCTATGAGAATACTGGGGCCCCAGTTGTGCTTATCTTGGCTTGTAACACTGAAATTCCATGCCAAAAGCGGCAGCCTGGTGCTGCACCCTCCTCATCCACTAAGCATTCAGCTTCCAAAGCAAGAATGTCACTCAGAGGAAAATACACTGTGATCCCTGCCCCCAACACCAGAGCCTGGATCACAGAGTTTGTTTGAGGGAAGAAGCAGGTCATAGAACAGAGAGCTCCAGATCTCTCCCCAAAGGAACTGACTTTATTTCAACAGTGTGTGAAAGAGTACAAGCCTAAAGGTGCTCTCAAAAGCAGTGGAAGTTGTGACGTAAGGCAATCTGAAGTTGACTGAGAGTCGCTGGGCACTCAGACGAAGCTGCAGGACAGCTAGTTTGCTGGAAAGACATGAAGAAAGAGACGTCTTACCTTCCTCAGGTAAGAACAAATTGCAAATATCTGGCCCCAGAACTTTTCCTTCAAAGAAGCCCAAATCTGATTGCATTAGGCTGTGAATCAATTTATGCCTGGGGCATTGCTGAAAACAGAGGAATCAAGCTGGAAATTAATTAAGTTTAAAGTTGTGTCTGGTCAAGGAAAGAGAAAAACAGTCAAACTAAGCCCAGTTAAAACCACTATCATTGCAGGTGACTGTGGGCATATCTGACATTACAGCCCTGAAGAGCAACATCAGAGCCTTCACACTGCCAGAGGGATGAGATGGGGAGGAGAAATAGATTTTACTAAAGTAATTCAATCAACCATGAAAGAAGTAAACAAGTAAATAATAAAAATCCCTGGAGAGGCTGGCACTCAGGATTGTTACAGTAGATTATCCAAAATACATAGTTTCTAACAACAAAAAATGATACATGCAAAGAAATAATAAAGTACAATAATAATAATATCATAAAATATGGCCTGTATACTGGGGGGAGGAGGGGGGAGGTGGCAACAAAAATTGACTGTGAGCGTGATCAAATGTCGGTTTAACAGAAACAGGTTTCAAAGTAGCAAATATAAATACACTCATAAAAACCAAAGGAAACCATTATTAAAGAAATAAAACTGGGTTCTTGGCTCAGCAGCTCTTGTCTATAAACCTAACACTTTGAGAGGCTGGAGAAGGAGGACTGCTCAAGGCAAGGAATTAGAGACCAGCCTAGGCAACACAGTGAGACCCTGTCTCAAAAAAAAAAAAAAAAAAAAAATTAAAATTTGCTGGGTTCAGTGGCATGTGCTTGGAGTCCTAGCTACTCAGGAGGCTGAGGTAGGAAAATTGCTTTAACATAGGAGTTCAAGGTTACTGTGAGCTATGATTGTATGATTGTGCCAGTACACTCCAGCCTGGGTGATGGAGTTAGACTCTGTCTCTAAAAACAGAGAAAGAAAGGTAAGCATGATGACAATTTTACGTCAAATGGTGAATATCAATTAAAAGATAGACATTCTATTTTTTATAAAAAAAAGAACCAAATGGAAAATCTGGAGTTTATAAACATAATAACTAAAATGAACATTTCACTAGAGGGACTCAGCCATAGATGTGAACTGGCAGGAGAAAGAAATAGCAAGCTCAAAGCTATATTGATACAGTTTATGCAATTTGAAGAACAGCAAGGAAAAAAATAAAGAAAAATGAACTAAGCATCAGAGAAATATAGAATGCCATTAATCATACTAAATGTGTATAATGAGACTACAAGGAGGGGAGCGGAAAAGCAGAAAAGATATTTGAAAAAATAAAAGCCAGGTGCTATGGCTCACGCCTGTAATCCCAGCACTTTGGGAGGTCAAAGCAGGAGGATCATTTGAGGCCAGGAGTTCAAGACCAGCCTCAGTAACATAGTGAAACCCATCTCTACAAAATACAAAAAAACAAGCTGGGTATGGCGGCACGTGCCTGTGGTCCCAGCTACCCGGGAGGCTGAGATAGGGGATTGCTTGAGTCCTAGAGGTTGAGGCTGCAGTGAGCTGTCTTGCACCACTGTACTCCAGCCTGGGTGATAGAGTGAGACCCTATCTCAAAATAATAATAATGTCTGAAAAAATATTAATCTACATATTCAGAAAGCTCAATGATCTCCAAGTAGGATAAACACAGATTCACAAATAGATGGTAAAAATATTGAAAGCTGAAGACAAGGAGAAAATCTTGAAAGCAGTAAGAAAAAAAAAAAGACACATTACTTACAAGGAAACCCATATTAGGTTAGCAGGTGAGTTCTTAACAGAAACAACAGAGGCCTGAAGGCAGTGGGGTAACATTCAAAGTGTTCAAATAACCAGGAATCCTACATCCAGCAAGGCTGCCTTTCAAAAATGAAGGCAAAATAAAGAAAAAACAAAACCTGAGAGAATCTGTTGCTAGCCAATCTGCATCATAAGGAGTATTAAAGGAAGTTCTTTAGGCTGAAAGCAAGTGACCCCAGACAGTAACTCAAATCCACATTAGAAAATAAAGAACACTGGAAAAAGTAATTATGTAGTTATAAAAGACATTAGAGATGCATAGTTCTGGTTCTTTCTTCTTTAACTGATTTAAAACACAATTGTCTAAAACAATATGCACATAATGTATTGTTGGGCCTGTAACATGCAGAAAAGTAATATATTTACCCACAATGGCACAAAGAAGGTAGATAGGGAAAAAAACTTATTGGGCAAAGGAAATGACTCCAGATGGTAAGTGGAATCCACAGGAACAAATTAAGAGAAACAGAAATGATGAATAAGAAGATGAATATAAAAAAATTACAAATATATACTTGTTCTCTTTTCTTCTGTTAGTTTTTTTAAAAGACATAAAGTAAACAAATATAACAATAAATTATTGGGATTGTAACATTTATAAATGTAATATGTATGGTAATAATACCAAAGGGGGAAAAGGAATACAATTATAAAGGAGTAACATTTCTATATTTCATGGGATTAAGTTAATATAAATCTGAAGCTATTTCTGATAAGTTAATACGTATATGGTCCCTAGAGCAACCAGTAAGGAAATAACTCAAAAAATGAAAATACAAAAATCAGTAAAGCTGGATACATGACATTATGCATTTATTAAAACCCACAGAACAATACAACACAGAGTAAATGCTAATACAAACTATCGACTTTAGTTAAAAATTATTATCAATATTGATTCATAAATTGTAATAAATGTCCCCTAGAAATGCAAGATATTAACAATAGTGGAAATTGTGGTGGTGAAAGGTTAAATGGCAACTCTTTTACTTCTGGCACAATTTTTCTGTAGACTTAAAACTACCTTAAAAAATAAAAACCTATTAGAAAAAAATGATCTCAAAGTCTCTGACCAATGAATTTTTTAAATTATTAAAGAAATTTAAGTGGTATATTAGAAAATATTTACTTAATGCTAATAAAAGCACTAAAAGAGGAAGAAGAGAATGAAAAAGGCATGAGACAGAAAACAAAACACAGCAGATGTAAGCCCAATATATTAATATTAATCTTAAATGTGAATGGATTAAACACCTCAGTTAAATGTCAGAGATTGTCATACTAGGAAAGTCCATGGTTTTCTTTTTTGTTTTTCTATGGAAAAGTCCATAGAGTCCAACTCTATGCTGTCTATAGGAGACATATTTGAGATTCAAAGATTAAAATATATTGAATGTAAAAGGATGAAAAAATATTGTGAAATAGTAACCACAAGAAAGCTGGAGTGGTTATACTAATATCAGGCAAGACTGACTTTAAAAGGGAAAAAAAGTTACTAGAGATAGAGAAGGACATTTTATAATGATGAAAGGAGCAATCTATGAGGAAAATATAGCAATTAGGAACATACATACACTTAACAAGAGAGCAGCAAAAAAAAAAAAAAAAAAAAAGGAGCAAAAACTGACAGAAATGAAGGGGAAAATGAACAATAAAAAGAGACAATAATAAAAGGAGAAATTCAATGATAATAATAACATACTTAAGTACCCCACTTTAAATGATGGATTTAAAAAACTAGGCAGAATATCAACATTTCAACAGCACCATAAACCAAATAGACCTAACATACATCTATGAATAACTCCACCCCAAAACGGCAGACTATAGACGATTTTCAAGTGCTTAAGGAACATTCTCCAGGATAGAACATAAGCTAGTCCATAAAACAAACCTCAACAGAGTTAGAGGAATAAGTATAGTCCAAACTATGTCCTCCAACTATGATGGAATGAAGTATAGACATTAATAACAGAAGAACTTTAGGAGACTCTGAAATATGTGGAAATTAAATAACATACTCCTAAAAAACCAGTGGGTCAAAGATAAAATCAAAAGGTAAATTAAGGAGGACTTCGAAATAAATGAAAATGAGAACATAGCAAAATCATGAAATACAGCTAAAGCAGTGCTCACTTGGAAATTTATAGCTTTAGATACTAAAAAAGGAGAAGGATCTCAAATCAATAACCTAACTTTCCACCTTATGGCACTGAAAAGAAAAGCAAACTTTTCATGCCCAAAGAGAGCAGAAGAAAGGAAATAAGATCAGAGGAAAAATTAATGAGAGAGAATGAGAAAAATAATAGAGAAAAATCAATGAAACCAAAATCTGCTTCTTCGAACACAGCTAAATGGACAAACCTTTAGCTTTGTCAAGAAAACAGGAGAGAACACTCAAATTATTACAATCAGAAATGAAAGAGAGGACATTACTACCAACCATACAGAAATAAAAAGATTTATTAAGTAATACTATAAACAAATATATTCCAATAAACTGGACAACCTAGATGAAACAGACAAACCCCAAAAAGGAAGCTGACGGGGGAACAAACAAACAATCTTAATAGACCAATAACAAGTAAAAAGATTGAATCAGTGATCAAAAACTACCTATAAAGAAAAGCCCAGGCTCAGATGGCTTCAGCGGTGATTTTTATGATACATTTAAAGATTAATACCAATTCTTCACAACTCTTCCAAACAATAGAAGAGGAACACTTCCCAATCCATTCTGTGAGGCCAGTATTGCCCTGATACCAAAACCAGGCAAAGGTATCACACAAAAAAAGAAAACTACAAACCAATGTCTCTTATGAATATGGATTTAAAATCTCAACAAAATACTAGCAAACTGAAAACAGCAATATATAAAAAGAATTGTACGCCTGTAATCCCAGCACTTTGGGAAGCTGAAGTGGGTGGATTGCTTGAGTCCAGGAGTTCAAGACCAGCCTAGGCAACATGACAAAACCCCGTCTCTACTAAAAATACAAAAATTAGCCTGGCACGATGGTGAGCACTTATAATTCTAGCTACTCTGGAGGCTGAGGCAGGAGAATTGCTTCAATCTGGGAGATGGAGGTTGCAGTGAGCTGAAATGGCGCCACTGCACTCCAGCCTGGGTGACAGAGTGAGACTCTGTCTCAAAAAAAGAAAAAAAAATGTATAGCATGACTAAGTAGCATTTATCCTAGGAATGCAAGATTGGTTTAGCATCCAAAAATCAGTAAATACAATGCACCTTATTGAAAACAAAAACAAAAACCATATGGTCTTTTTTTTTGTCAAAAAATCATTTGACAAAATTCAGCATGCTTTCATGATAAAAAATATTTGACAGGCTAGGAACGGAAGGAAACTTCCTCCACCTGATAAAGGGAACCTACAAAAACCCACAGCAAACATCGTATTAATGCTTAATAGTGAATGTCTACATGCTTTCTTCTAAGATCAGGAAAAAGACAATGTTATTAGATCTTGCCACTTCTATTCAATATTTAACTAGAGGTTCTAATCAAAGTAACTAGGTGAGAAAAATAAATAAAATGCATCCAGATTGGAAAAGAATGAATAAGACTATATCTATTCACAGATGACATGAACTCATATTATAGAAAATCCTAAGGAATCCATGAAAAAAACTACTAGAACAAACAAGTTCTGTAATGTTGTAAAGATCCAAAGCCAATATTCAGAAATCAACTGTATTTCTATATACTTGCAACAAAGTATCCAAAAGTGAAATAAAAAAAAATTCCACTTAAAATAGCATCAAAAATAATAAAATATGTAGGAATAAATTTAATGAAAGGAGTACAAAACTTACACACTGAAAACTATAAAATACTGTTGTAAGAAATTAAAGAAGAGCTACATAAAATAGAAGAACATTCCACTTTGATGAATTGAAGGATTTAATATTGTTAAGTTGGTAATATTCCCCAAACTAAGCTACAGATTCAAAAAAATCCCCATCAGAATCCCAACTGGCTTTTTTGTAGAAACTTGCAAGGCAGTCCTAAAATTCATATGGAATTGGAAGGAGTCAGAATCACTAAATTCATCCAAAAAAGAGTAAAGTTGGAGGATACACACTCACCAATTTCAAAACTTACTACAAAACAACAGTAATCAAGACAGTATGATGCTGACATATAGTTACAAATAAACATGTAGACCAATGGATTAGCACTGACTGTCCAGAAGTAAACCTATGTGTCTCAACTGTCTTTCTACAATGCCAAGACAATTCAATTGGAAAAAAATAATATTTTTAACAAATAGTGCTGGAGCAAATGCATAGCTACAAGCAAAAGGATGAAATAGGACCCTTACCTTAAACCATATATAAAAGTTAACTCAAAATGGATCAAAACCTAAGTATAAAAGCTAAATTTATAACACTCGTAGAAGAAAATATAGGGGTAAATCTACTGACCTCAGATTTGACAATGTATTCTTAGATACCACACCAAAAGCATGATCAACAAAAGAAAAAATAGGTAAGTTGGACTTCATCAAAATTTAAAACTTCCTTGCTTTAAAGAACACTATCAACAAAATGAAAAGACAACCCACAGTATGGGAGAAAATATTTAAAAATAATATATAAGGAACCTGTATACAAAATACATAAGAAGTCTTCCAACTCCTTAATAAAAAGGCAACTCAGTTTTAAAATGTGCAAAGGATTTGAGTAAATGTTTCTCCAAAGAAGATACACATATGGCCAATAAACACATGAAAAGATGCCCATCTCTTAGTCATCAGGTAAATGCAGATCAAAGCTACCAGATGTCACCACACACTAAGATAGCTAGAATCAAAAAGTTAGGTAACAACAGGTATTGGTGAGGAGATAAAGAAACCAGAACCCTCATACACTGCTGGTGAGAACGTAAAATGGTCCCGCTGCTTTGGAAAACAGTCTGACTCTTCCTAAAATTGTTAAACATAGATTTGTCATATATAACCCAGCAATTTTATTCTCAGGTATATACCTAAGAAAAATGAAAATGTATGTCCATACAAAAACTTGTACATGAATGTTTATAGAAGCGTTATTCACAATCGCCAAAAGGTAGAAACAGCCCATACATCTACCAATTTATGAATAGATAAATAAATTGTGGTATATGTATACAATGGAATATTATTAGGCCACAAAAAGAAAGGAAGTATTGATACATACCACAACATGAATGAACTTTGAAAACATCACATTAAATGCAAGAAGTTAGTCACAAAAGGCCACATATTATACGAGTCCGTTTATATGAAATGCCCAGAGTAGGCAAATCTACAAACACAGAAAGTAAATTTGTGATTGCTTAGGGCTGGGAGAAAGGAGGAGTAGGGGAAGGTAAGAGCTAAAGGGTGGAGGGTTTCTTTCTTTCTTTTTTTTTTTTTTTTTTTGAGACGGAGTCTCGCTCTGTCACCCAGGCTGGAGTGCAGTGGCCGGATCTCAGCTCACTGCAAGCTCCGCCTCCCGGGTTCACGCCATTCTCCGGCCTCGGCCTCCCAAGTAGCTGGGACTACAGGCGCCCGCCACCTCGCCCGGCTAGTTTTTTTTGTATTTCTTAATAGAGACGGGTTTCACCGTGTTAGCCAGGATGGTCTCGATCTCCTGACCTCGTGATCCGCCCGTCTCGGCCTCCCAAAGTGCTGGGATTACAGGCTTGAGCCACCGCGCCCGGCCAAGGGTTTCTTTCTGAGGTGAAAAAATTATCCTAAAATTGACTGTGGTGATGGTTGCACACATCTGTGAGTGTACCAAAAACCATTGAATTATACACTTTAAATGCATGAATTCTATGGCATATGAATTATATCTCAATGAAATTATTGTTGAAAATTCAGCAACATTCTACAAAATGCCTGACCAGTATTCTTCAAAACTCAAAGTCATCCAAAACAAGAAAGGTCAGAGAAACTGTCACAAACCAGAGGAGGCTAAGAAAACAACATCATGCCCAAAGGTCATGTGGTGTCTTGGATGGAATCCTGTAACAGGAAAGAGGCATTTGGGAAAAACTAGTGACTCCTGTATAAAAGGTGGAGTTTAGTCAACAATAATGTACCACTGAGACACCTTTACTTGTGACAAATGTGTCCCCAGTGAGGTAAGATGGTAACCACATGGAAACTGGGTGAGGGGTATACAGGAGCTCTCGGTATTATTATTGCAACTTTTCTATAAACCTAAAGCTACCTCTGAAATAAAATGTTTATTTCAATTTCATGGAAAGGAATCCCTGCCCTAGCTCAGTGTTTCCCCACTCCTCTTGCTTTTAGGAGTTAGCTATAGATGACCATGAGCTTCCTTTGCGGAGAGGCCGATAAAAGGTTGTTAGGGGTGAATGCTGCTGGAAAGGGCAGGGAGGGGACGGATTACATTGCCAGCCAGACATCATCGTAAAAGACAGAGAGGAAGTGTAAAAAAAAAGCAAAAAAAAAAAAAAAAAACCCCGGCGTGGCAGAGGCTGTCACCTAATCCTGATGGGCAAAGTTGAGCCTTGGCTGCAAACATTTAGGAAGTTAGAGAAGAGCAACTGGAAAGGAGGAAGGGGCCTGGCTGACTGATGGAGGGGGCTAGGCCAGGATGTCAGGTGCCAGATGGGTTCCTTATAAGTTGTCAGTGCAGAAAAGGAATGAAGAAGGCACAGGAGCCTCAGCACCCGCTCCAGGTCATGTAGATTGTCATTGTCTCCTCACCAGATAGTTATTTACAAGTGTCCATTTCTCACAAAGCACAAGAGCAGATAGAGATGACCAAAGACACCTTTTCTCCTGGTACTTCCCACTGGACTAGTGTCCTGAAAGGCATACATACTTTTTGAAATGTTTTTTGAGGACACAGCCTTACAGGAATATCTTATAAACATAGATTTCATTGCCAAAACAAGCAAATGTTCAGGATGTAGGACTCTAATAAAAATAGCAAGACAAGAATCTGATCAGAATATAGAAGAGAAATCACTTAGGCATTTTATTGGGCATTTACTACAAACTGTGTCCTAAGTCGGAGGCTGGGGTAGGGGGTAGGAGACAAAAATCATCTCTCCTGGCCCCTGAGAAACTCACAATCAAGGTGAGTCTGTATGAGAGGGGAGGAGATGAGGAAGGCAGTGGTCCAGAAGAGAGAGAACTTGAAAAGGAAGAAAGAAAAAGAAAAAGAAAAAATCACAATACAAAGCCAAAGGGCTAATCATAGAGATCTAAGCTGATCTCTTGCCCCTCCTGCAAAAACTCGAGTCAGAAGAAAACCTCCCAGGGGGTATAAAGTGTAGAGACGCATGAGAAGCAGTCATCTTGGCTGACCCTCATTGAGCATTCACTGTGTACCTGTAGGAGCCATGCCAAGCACTTGACATGCCTTATGCCACCTAATGACACAACTCTACAGGAAGGCACATTTTAAATCCCCATTTTCTAGATTGTGAAATTATAATTCAGCAAGGTTCCATGACTTGCCCAAGGACACACAGATAGGAAATACTGGAACTGAGGAAATCAGTCTTTCTCTAGATCTATGGGCTTAATGTCTAAACGACTTTGTCTAGGCAAAAGAATGCAAGCTAAAAATAACAGATTCTTTCCTCATATTAAAATGAAAGTTCGAATAGGGATGAAAGAAAAAAAATCAAGATCTAAGTCCTCCATCCTTAAGTCCAACCTTACAAGCAGGGTCTGCCTCGACCTGATGGAGGAAGATGGAAATAGGAACAAAAGAGAAATGGTAAATGCACAGGTGTTAGTCACACTCCAGGGAGGCCCTGCTGTTCTGCAAGGGGAAGAAGGACATGGCCTCAGCTTCCAGTTAGCACTTCCCATGCCAAGACTATTGATCCAGTGAGACAGTGACACAGAGACAGCAGAGAGAATTAATAAATAAGCCATTACTGCTTCAGAATTACATATACAACCAGCTAGTGACCATTTTAAGATGAGGGAGGGGAGTGCATAGAGACAGTAAGAAAAAAAAAAAGAGAGAAATGTCTGTTGAACAATGGCAAAGAGTCAGATAAGTTTATTTGTTTGTTAGAGCTGGGAGATCTCAGCTCCCTCGGGCAGAAGCCTGTTAGCCTCATCGCTGCAAGGTTTTTCCAGTTAGAGGCATAAATGAATGCTTATAGGTTCTTGAACATATTATACACAATATGTAGAAGCAGACCCATGTATAATAATGTGTGGAAATGTCTTGGCCATATTTCTGATGCCAGAAGGTCTTGTAGCCAAAGTAGGAGTACGTGTGGCATCTGAGGCACATTCCAAGAGCTCCCATTCAGTTTGGTATCACCCAGACATTTTGGTACAAGCAAGCCCTTTTCAACCCATACACTCAACTTCCAGACCTCAAATCTCTCCACCTTTACTCATTGTCCCCATTCTAAGATCTAAACTGGCTCTCCTAGTTGTCACTTTTGCCTGTTGCTAATGTGACCTCACATTCCATGAGTCTGAATATATGAATTTTAAGAAATTACATGAGTGACGTGAATATCTTTGTGTAGATGGAACCCACTTGAATAATCCTTTTTAAGGTCACATTTTCTTACATTTGCCAATAAGAAATTCATGATAGATTTTTTTCTTAAATACCTCCCTAGTACCTTCATTACGTATTCTGAATCAGAAAAATACGACTCTACAGAAGCATGTATGTTGTGTAAATTGCAAGCTGCACCTATATTGAAGTAAAATATGGGAAGAAGTTGTGGGACTGGATGCTGCTTAGGAAAGACATCATCTGGGGATCTAGTTATCAGTATGGATGATAACTGATACCTACAGTTCTCAGCTTATATTGGGGTGTTCCTCCACCACTGATGACCTATGCCGGATTCTCCTTCAGTGGAAAAAGCATAGAATATTAGTGGCAGAGAGCAAACTACAATACATTTTGTTGACCCTCTTACTTTACGGATGAAGAATCTAAAATCTGCAATGTTGAATGACTTATTCAAGATCATGGAGCTTTGCAAGTTTGTTAAACATCCCAAGTCTCATAAACATTTTTAAACTTGGGCTCAGCCTATGTGACCCAATCTTGCTGAGGATATGAAGTCATTACAAAAATTTCCTCTCATTGCCAGGCTAGGAAATGAAGGCCATTGAATACTGTTATGCAAAAAGGATTAGGGTGTCAGGGGCAGGTTTTGTGGGACTTGAAGTTTATAAAACTTCAAAGCTTCTCTGAGGAAAAACAACGCTAAGCTAAAAATATAAATTGGGTACAAAAAGAGAATATTTATTTAGAATGAGGAAATAAAATGCAATTAATTTTTTCGGTGAACATGAGTTGAGCATGGTGGCTTGCACCTGTAATCCCAGCTACTCAGGAGGCTGAGGCAGGAGGATCACTTGAGCCTAGGAGTTTGAAGCTGCAGTGAGTTATGATGGCACCACTACACTCCAACTTGGGCAAAAGAGTGAGACACTGTCTCTAAGTATAAAATAATAAGGTGGGCAAATATCACATACATCACAAATACCAAAAAAGTGATGTTTTTATGGATTAACTTCCTCACATGCCTATAATACTTGTTCCTCTACAATCTTTGCTGGGTGCTCTTTGGTAATTCTTCACATGACAAGGATTTTGTAAATTCTTCCCTACAGGAAAAATTGAAAAGCAATTCAGTCTTTCCTCTAGCATCATTGACCAAAATTCACCTTTGATTATTGACAGTTTAGAAAAACTTTTCTATTTTTTTTATTGGGATAGTTGTCAAATCTGGGGGAACTTATCAAATTTCTCTCATACATACGAAGTATAAGATGTGGAATAACTTTCCAAAAGCTAACTTCTGGCACTGACTATTTGAAATATTGTTATTCCCTGTATACCCGCATACTCCTAATCTCAGACATCATACTGGGATACCATCAGAACCACCCAGGCAAGAGGGAACCTGCACTTGACAGGAATATATTCTGCTCCTCTGCCCTTGGTGTCTCTCTGCACAGGGCAAGAAATCTGTAGGGCTAGGAGACATGTCTGCTCAAAGCCCATGCCCCCTGCTTCTTGATCTCACTCCAAGTACACAGGACCCTGGAATTTCTTGATCAAACAGACCCTCCCTAGATCTCTTCCTGGAGTCTTTCCTTCCAAGGGCAAAATGTATCCTTAGTGTGATTATCCCTTGGCCAGCTTCAGAGCCATGGACAGAGCCCATGCAAATGAAGGGCCCTGAAGCTTAAAATGCACTAGCTTCATGGCAAACCCACCTCTATGCAGAGGCTCTGCAATGAAGTCTTTTGCATCTTGTACCGCAACCCAATCTGGAAGCTACTCCACCCACCAAAAGTACAGTCTATAAAAACTTCACCACTGCCTCAGCATTGCAACCATGCAGAGGAAACAGTTAGAAAGAGCTCAAAGAGATAGAAATGTGTGTGGCTCTGAACACAGTGAAATCTTACTAGATAATGATTAAATGGTAGCAGACATCTTGCCTGTCTGTCCTTCTGAGCCAACAGGCTTCCATCTTGGCATTTCTCAGAGGAGAACCCCATGGCCATGCAGTGCCTTCAGTGTTCCCATCTGGCAGAAGTTGGGCAACATTTCCAGAAACCTAATCCTTTCACATACTCTTCTTTCTTCTTAACCTCAGGTAACACACCAGACACCTGGACCCCTTAACAGCCCAGGACACTGGCCAGGTGACCCCCTCTGGACACAGTCAATGGAGGGCAAACTCCCACTCTCTTCATGTGTTGTGCATTGGAGTGAGGCAAGGAGGGAGTGTGGGAGGAGTGGCCAAGGAAGATTGCCCACCCTGGTCTAAAATGAAGACTTTTCAAGAAAAAACTGACCACTTTGGGGGCCTCTTGTGCACTGAGCATTAATTTCTCAATACTTCTCCTCCCCAGCTCCCCTCTAACTCTTTGGCCCCTGTGCCCATAGTTGTTTCCTCATGCCACCACTGCATCTGCTCAGAGGACACCCACCTGATGACCAAGATGAATCGTGCTTAGAAAAGCTCCTGGGCAACCCTAGGCAATCCAGCAAAGCGCCCCTAGACTTTCTCCAGCGTGCACCCCTGCTCCCCGCACCCACGGGGTCTTCAGGAGTTCTGGCCATGTCTCCTGACCCTCTGAGGTCCTATTTTCAAACACTTTTATTCTCATTCAAGGTATGAGATTAATAACACCCCCTACCTTAAGGTATATGTTTTGAAAAAGAGGAGAAGGTCTTAAGCAGAAGATTCAAAGTGAATGAGCTTTAATTAAATGTCTAATAAAGAGAGATACAGATATGGATTTTAAGAAACACTTCTATTTAAAAACATCTTAAAATAGGGTAATGCATTTAATCCCCACATTTAAGCTTCCCTGTAATGGGAAGAAATAAACTGAGAGCTTTGGAGTAGGAAGACAGGGTCGAGGGGTGACCTGGGAGGGGGCTGGGTGACTTGTTGCAAAAGTCAGAAGACCATGAGTCAGGGTGGGGACAGTATAACACTGTCATGAATTCTATCTTGCTGGCTTCTGTGCATGTGCGCATGCGCGCGCGCGCGCACACACACACACACACACACACACACACACACACACACACACACAGAGTACGAATGCCTTTTGTGGGAGGTGCTATTACTAACACTAAGTCTAAATCTAAGCCTCTCATTTTGTATTCCCTGCACTGTAAGGGGCAGCCCAAAGGGTCGGGGTGGGGGGCGGGTGGGAGGGGCATCTAGAAGGAGAAGGACAGATTTAAAAGGAAAGATTTACGAGGCCATGAAGACGTTCCTCCCAGACTCCTGAGTGCAGGAGTATGACTTATTTATTTTATTTTCGTTTGCAACCAAAACCTTCGCCTGACTCCCATTGGCCCCAGCTGAGAGGGGAGAGAGGGCTGGTCCGTCAGGCGTTGATCACCGGGCCAACGGGAGACAGTGTGGCGTGATGCTGACGCAGCCCACTGACAAGCCAGGGAGGCCCAGGGGAGCAGCTCTGAGCAGAGCAGCCAGAGCCAGGCAGGTAGAGAGCTGACAGCCAGGGAATTGCTAAGAGACGCCGGGCTGGTGGGGGCAGGATGGTGAACAGTTGGACTCCAGAGAAGGTGTGATTTGTGATGCACAAACTGTCGTTTACCCACTCCCCTTGGAGTCCTCTCCACGTCCCTCAGCTCCATCAACCTCTCCCCAGTTTAAATTTCCTCTCTCCCTTCCCCCTCCTGCATGCTTACTCCGTGGGTCCCCGCATTTCTATTCAATAACCTTTCTCTCCCCCTGTCCTTTTGGGAGAAGGAAGGGAGCAGATGAACACACATTAATAACATCTAAAGTCACATAGTGATCAGCTGAAGGGGGCAGTCTCTCTGATGTCCTCAAGGCATCCTATTTAGGAATTTATATCTGCAGAGCCAGAAGAAAGCACAGCATCACTGGGGGACAGGCTAGGGAGTTAAGGGGATGGCTGCGTCAGTGTTGGGAATTCGTGCACTTATGGTGCAAAAGCACAAGGTGCATGAATTATCAAAGGGCTCAAGGACTGCCTGGTCCCCACTTGAATTATCAAAGGGCTCAAGGACTGCCTGGTCCCCACTCCCCTCCCTGGAGAGAGGCATCCCTGGGAAAACAGGAGCTTGTGTCTCCAGACCAGAGTTCTCTTTTAAGAAAATGGAAGTTGGGAGGGAAAGGCAGAGAAAAGCTTCAAGCCTATGGACAAGTCCTGAATCCTCCTCAGAATAGTGACCCCTGACATATGCACTGATGTGCCCATTTATTGAGAATCTCAGAATTCTTCGCAAAGGTGTCCCATTTAAGAAAATCCTCCATCCTTTTCAGGCAAAAGCAACAAACAGTAACAAAATAAAACTTTACTTATCAGATGGTGGTTACCAGTCTTTCCCTGCCATTTTTCTGGATGATGTTTAAAACCATGAGTCTCCTCCTGGCCTTTCCCTTGTTACTGCGCATAACCACATAGCCCTCTTACACTGGATGAAGCACTTTCTCCATAATGTTCACTTCTTCAATGGTGGGATAGATGCTGCTGTTCTGACAGCTGGAGTATTCAGACTGATGAGAACCACTGGTGATTCTCAGCAGTCCCAACATCACATGCTTCCTGTCCTGATGACCTGTGAGTCACCACTCCACCACCTCCCTATATGGGTGAGAGGTTACATCAATCCCAGTCTATAGATGGAACAACAAAGGCCCAGTTGAGCGGATGTGCTTTCATGAGTCTGTCTCATACTATCTATTGCCAGGAAACAGGGTACAGTTGGAGACATATTGTTGCATCATCTGAAGGCCTCTATGTCATCTGAAGACACAACTATGAAGCTAGGCTTCACTCTATCACAGGAGCGGGAGCCTCAGAGTTTACCCCTAGTTCCAATCCTGACACCTGCTTAGTATAGAAGTACTTAGGTCCAGGAGTCAGAGGTCTGAGTTCTAGACTTAGAATTACCACTTAGCAATCACTTTAATCATGTCACTCACCTGCTAAAAGTCTTCCTATGGTGCCCTATTGCCCTTAAAATAAAATCATAACCCCTTATGATGGAATTCAAGACTGTATCATCTGGCTTTTGCCATCTCTCTGACCCCATCTCACACCTCTCTCCCTCTTACTTGCGACACCCCAGACACATCAGCCTATCTTTCTGTTCCTTTAAGTCACTTGGGTTGGTTCCTACTTCATTGTCTTTGTACATGCTGTTCCCTCTGCCTACAATGTCCTAAAATTGTCTGTAGTCTGCTAATCATTTGACCCTTAACAAATACTGCATTACTCAATAGGGGACTCTCTCCCAGATAAAGGTTTTTTGGGGGGTTGGGAGGAGAATTTGAAATTTGATATATATTTTAAAAATCCAAGTAGTCATCATGGGGAAAATAAGAATCTTTCATTTGTTCATTAATTCATTCATTTAGCAGATATTTACCAAGTACCTTCTATGTTGGACTTCATTATACAACGTGGTACTGTTTCTATTTGAATTACAATACATAAGCAGGGATGGGGAACTATGAGTTTTTAGAGCCTCTAGAAGTTCTAACCTAGCCCTGGCATCAGCTCATGTGTCACCTCTTCAGAGATGCTTTTCCTGATCACATTATAAATTAGCTCTCCTTGCCTTCCCTCCACTTTCTAACACAAAACCCTGTTGTATAGAATAGAATAATATAATTTACCACTGCCCTAATTTGTTGATTGACGTATTTACTTACGTACCATCTGTCTCCACCAATTCATATTTAAGTTTCGTGAAAGCATAACCTTGTCTGTCGTAGTCACCACAAGCACATAGAACAGTGCCTGGCACACAGAAGGTGTTTGAAAAATGTCTGCCAAATAAACAGAGTAATGAACAAACGAATGTAATCTTGGGCTAGTCACTTAAACTCTCTGAGCCTTAGGTTTTTCATCTCTAAAGTATGATCAACAACAACAACAAACAAAATACCTGCCTGAGTCAAAATGTTGGCAAGAGTTTGAAATAAAATATGTATAGACCCAATTTCCTAGAAAACAGAGCCTGAGGCAGGGATCAAGTGCTGGTGTTTTAAGTAGGAGGTACAATCCCTAGGCATTGGGAATGAGGGAAAAGGGAAAGAAAAAACAGAAAGAGTGAGAAGAAATAAAACGTGGGTGGGCTCCTACACTGACTACTGCTTCATGTGAAGCCACAAAGGGAAACATCGGTCACTTGACAGGGGCATCCATTGGACCACACAGGACATCTTACATGGAGAAACTCTACCCTGAAAAAATGTATCAAGGGAGAACAGAACATTGGTCAATATTCACCCACTGGAGATTTTACCCCCCCACACTTCCATATTGCCTCATCCTTACCCACCTCTCCCCAGTCTCCCCTGAAATCAACTCCTCTGTCCTTTAGTATGACATTTCACCCAAGCCTGGGAGTGTCTGGAAGAGATGGAGAATCCAGATTGACCATGAGTGGTGAAACCCTGCAACCCCACCCAAAACCCTTTGGCTTCAAAAGTGACAGCTACTTCAGAACAAGCAACTTCAGTGCAAGCGGGGGCAGGGAAGGATGAGAGACTGTCATGCAGATGAAAGAATCCCACGAGGAAGAGAGGATGCACGCAAGATAGATTTGATACAGCATTAGAAAGCGGTTTAGAAACTGTAAAGCCGCAAACAATGAAAAGTGATGTTGTTTTATTGGTCTTCTTGGAAATGCAACTGTCTTTCCAACTCATAGTCTCTGCACTTGTATAAGTTTGATGAGCTTTCAACTAGACTGCACAAATGAAGCCTTCCTTGTTTCCACTGTTATTGTTGAAACAGTATCTCTCTGAAATAAGCCACTTCATCTCCTCATAAAAAAATCCTTATATCCAAAATAGGATCTCTAAATGGATTCTGTTAAAGTGGGTTTTTTTGCTTGCTGTATTTAGTTTCTAGACTGCAGCTAATATGAGCAATCCATATGGAAGATACTTTTCAAGTTACCTCCTTATCTTTTGATTCTCCCTTCATCAGTCTGCTTTTATAACATCAGCTTCCTTGGGGCCATTCTTATATCGTCTACACAGTGATAAATTTTAACACACCTCCAACATGTCATTAAATGTTAATGGCATAGAGCCCATGTAATGGTCAGAATGAAGATTTTCCAGCCTGAAATGCCTCCATCAGCAATTACAAAACTTGTTGACATGTGGCCCCTTCATCAGGTTTTATCTACAAATCCAAGACCCATACAATTAGGGGTCAACCTGAATTGGGGTCAACTTGAATTGGGGTCAGCCTGAACTGAGGAGCCACATGTGTTCTGGACTTCGATTGCATTTCTGAGCTCAGCTGAATAAAATGCCGGGCACATAGTAAGATACATACACAAACATAAACATATCATGTATATAATTCATTAAATATGTTACCAAATGAATGACTTTAGTCAGTTTAGAATGGAAATGCAAAAATTAAAAGCAAAAGCACAGGCTCTAGAACCAAAGTGCATGGGTTCAAATCCCAGGTTTATCATAAACCAGCTAGTGTGACATTAGACAGTTGGCTTGACCTTTAAGTGCCTCTGTTTGTGCCTTGGTTTTTTTCTCCTGTAAAATCGGGATAACAGGCATGCCTACCTCACAGGTTTGTTGTGAAAATTAAAATGATGCCAGGAGTATGAGTCTTTTAGTCTAGTAAGAGTGCCTAGTGCACAGTGAACAAGGGATGCAGGTTAGCCTGGATGATAATTTCAACTGTGCTGCTAGCCACCCACCTGCCCATCCAAATCAGGAGAAGGGTGTCTCCTCAATCATGCCATCTGTCTTCACTAGTTCAACCAGACCCAGGCTTGCATATGTTTAAAATCGAGTATAAAGCCTGCGTTTTAAAATTTGTGTAGTCAAAAGGAATCTCACACTAGTCATGGCATTTTCTGTCCCTTGGTGATAGACTGTGTTTTTAAACATGGTGGTGTCAATTGATTTAAGTATTTTATTGAATAATTTTACTGTTCCTGTGCCCAGAGGCTTTTTAAAGCAGGGACCAATTTTTTAAATCAAATAGATAAATGTGTAGTCGTTGCACTTGAAATAAAGGCAGCACAAGCAGTAAGGCTAGAATTTCCACTTGAGCTGTATAACTATTTGCCTAACAGCCTGGAGGGTTTCCTAAAATTTGGAGAAGCAGCAATGGGGACTGGTGGCTGAACTTCACTGCCACCATCCTAAGCCTTTTACATACTGTCTCCCAGGCCTGAAACCTATGTTCCCAAAGTACCTACCAGGATCTGGGCCACATGGGCATCTTCTTATCCTCCTGGGGAGAGGTAATCTGACCTTAACTATTTCTTAAGTCCCTTTAACATTCAGCTGTGTCTCTCCCCTCAATAGTAGAATAATGAATAATGAGTCATCATTTTAGACTATTCCTGCAAACTGTTGCCTGTCACTATTTTGCCCACTGTAAATCACCTTAATTTTAGTACAAAATAGCTCTCTACAATCTAAAATACTAACTTTTTTCTTATGGAAACACTGCAATTAAACAAATTAAAAATCAGCATCATTAATAGTAGAGCATTCTAAGATTATATACCTCCTAATGTGATGCAATATGAGTGTACCGCATCACTTTTGAAGGATGTTTAACCTAAATTGGACCAAGCCTAAGGGATAAAGAAAAATGCTATGACCCAATAGAAAAGAAACATCTAGAATGTGGGATGTTCTACAAAATAGCTGGCCTAGTCTCTCAAAAAATACAATGTTGTGAGAAAAAGAGAAAGAAAGAGAGAGAGAGAGAGAGAGAGAGAGAGAGAGAGAGAGAGAGAGGGCAGGGTCTATTCCAGATTAAAAGTGACTAGAAACACTGAATGGAATGCATGACCTTGATGAATCTTGGTTTGAAAAATAACAGGTATAAAAGATACTTTGGGGATAATTGGGGACACTTGAGTTTATTGGATGATCTTAGAGAATTACTGTTAATGATCCTAGAAGTGACTATACTAAAGAATGTTCTTTTTATTTTTTAAATTCATATATGTCTTTACCCATAACTGAAAGTGCTATTACAGTGCCTAAGTTATTTACAACTGTGCAATAATGTGTTGAGAAATAAATTATCTAGAAGGCAGCAGAAATACATTGTGAATGTATATAAAACTGTAGCATGTTCACAGATTTACTTTTTATATAATTACTGGTTCTGTAGTGTTTCAAGTTATGTTCTCAGAAAGAGAGACAAAATGCCCAAGATTAAACAGAAAATATATGAACCATATCCCAACACCAGTGTCCCCAGCATCCCCAGCCCCAGTCTGAGGCCGTCTGGGTCTGCAGCTCCATGGCAACAGGGCCGTGGCTGCGAAGGCACTCTCCTGACCCTCCAAACTGCAGGTCACTAAAAGGTTCTTATTTTTAGAAGATGCATATTGAAGTATTTAAATCTGAAGTATTACATCCAAATGGTTAGTAAAATATTAGCTGTTCCTGAATCTAAGTGGTTAGTATATGGGTAAATCATTGTACTACCTTTTCAGCTATTGTGTATGTTAGAAATTTTTCATAATAAAGAACTTTTGAAATGTGAATTTTTTAATGTGAAGTTCTGAAACTATTAACAGTTTGGGCACTTGGAACCCACGTTTCTGCTTCATGAACTGAGGGCTGGAGGGTGAAGGACAAATAAAGCCAGTCTTAAAACTTGGCTTCTAAGCCCTATTCAGTGCACTGTGTGCTTTCTCTGCACTCTTGGTCATCATGTCAAAGGAAATATGCGATAATTACTCTTTACATGTGTCAACATAAATAACAAACAGAGAAAGGCTCACTACAGGGAAAGACCTTTAAACTTGGGAATAAAGCATTGATTGCAATGGGAATTACACATACCATAGTAAATTATGTGTGTATTCGGGGAAGCAAAGAAAGAGAAAGGGTTTTAAAGGAAAAAATGAAGAGGAGTACATAAGTGTTTTGAAATAATTATCCTTGGCTACAAAGATCAATAACAGGGTGATGCTAGTCTGAAGTTGGTCAGACAGTGGCTGGGCAGATGTCCTTGGGGAAATATTTTTTGAGTAAGGTTGTGATGGCCTTTGTGCAAGGTTGTGGGTTTTGTAGAGTCTTTTTTGTTATAAAACATACAAGCGTGAGACCCATCTCTTCATGGCCTTTCTTGGTCCTGTTTGTCAGGTTTTCTTAACATTAGTGACTCCATTTTGACTCTGACAACTTTCACACATGTAGTTTTTGCTATGCACTTGATGAGCAAACAGATGAGGGACACAATATTTTATGCATACGGTGTATCTAGTCCATTATTTACTAGACTGAACCTCTAACATTCTCTCTCACCTCTCATGATCAAATGTCACGTTTCCATACCCTTCCATAATGCAGACTTCCAAGTCCTAGACCTGTTAAAACTGGGGTCATCTTCCTGCGTTTCTCACAAGAAGATTAGTTTCTAAATTAAAGATGATAAAATTGCTCAGTACAATAATTGACAAAGAAGATACCTCTTGGAACTGAATAGATAGTTTAATCATTGTGGTGGAGGAGGGGACATTTACTTGATTATGAAATAGAGAGAAACGACGATTTGTTTAAATTGGCAAAGCCAGCATTGTTTGGAGCTTCTGTGTCTTCTGCAAGTCATAACCTTCAAAATTATTGTTGCAATCACAAATATATGAGGTTGACCATTGTGTTATTCATATTCTGCCTCTTCCTGGGTGTCATAACCAGAAGATAATAAAAACACACATGAAATTGTTCATAATCAGGGGTCAAAGTACAACGAAAAACAGGACCTGAACTGACTATATTTTGGATTGTTTTTATTTGGAGGATTTACTTCCCTGAAAAACACTTTAGTCTGCTAACTCCTACAAAGAACTCTTCTACTAAGAAAATGAATTACCACATTGCAAGACATCATCATATAATCTCATCTAGACCCCTGCTTCTGAGATACCTCACAATTATAGTATTTTATTCTTTCCTTTAAAACCTAAAAAGAAAACTGTGCACATTCATTCCATGTCATGTTTTCACTCTTTTGTGCTTTGGATTTATTACATTCTCACTGGATGACAAGCAGTGTTTTAAGTACCTAGAACAGAGCAGACAACATTGAAAATAAAGATTGCTGTTTCATGGATGTTACATTCTAGTGGAGAACAGAGGCATCTCAATAATAAACATAAAACACCGAAGCCTGGGGTTGTGAAGAACCTACCTTAGATATTGTGGTCCAGAAAGGCCTCTCCAAGGAGTGACCTTGGAGTTGAGACTATTCATCAGAGTTACCACATAGAGATCTAGGCAAGGGCATTCCAGATAGAAAAACCAGCTAATGCAAAGGTCCCAGGGCAGGCACAAGCCTGTTGGGCTTGAAGGGCAGAAAGCAAGCCCCAGTGACTGGAGCATGGTCAGTGACAGAAAGAGTGAAATGAAATGTAGGTCTTGGCTAGAAGAGTGAACTTGACTCTAATTGCATTGGGCAGTTATTGGGGGTCTGGAATCAGGAGAGTGGCATGATCTGATTTACACTTGAAAAAGGCCTCTTGGGCTGACATTTATGATCAGAGACTATCTACTGACATTTAGCCCAAATTCCTCCCGCTGCAATTAAAGTGCATTCTCTCTCCTCACAGTGAACAGATGTTATTTGATGCTGATATCATCTCACATGCCTAAGGAAACATCAGATGGCTAATATCAAGATCGCCAGAACACTAGAATGAATGTAGTAAGAAGACCAGAGTAAAAATCATCTACCTGAATTACACTCAGAGGCCACAGATGAAAATGAAACCCATTTCCAGCACCTCTTTCCCACTAACGACCATGCCAGTTCTTTCTTTAATCCTCAAAAATGACCTTACATTCTCATTGATTCTCAAACTTCAACTCCCCACCAAGCAATCTGTGGCAACAGCAACCTTAATATCTCAGAAGACTTTCTCCAGTATTCATGGTCGGGATCATAATGGTGATATAAAAGAGTATTAAGATAGGACGGGTAGGACTTCTGGTGAAACCTCTCCCCAGCAAAACAATTTAACCGGTGATAATTATAAAAATCAAAATACATCATTTACAGTTTCTGGAAATTGTCCTAAGAACATAGGACAAATGGAAAAATATTCATTTAACATAATCTACCAAGTTTTATAAAAATGGCAAGTGTGTGGCATTTTAGCCATGACCTACTTCTTTAACTCTCCTCCCCACCCACTCAGTTCCATGTCACAGAAACTGTACCCTGACCATGAACAGCCAAGAAGATAGGGACTTCCTCTCCCCACAGCACACGGTCTAGGCCTATGGTTTCACCCCGGGAGGGGCACGTTGCCAGTGGCATTACTCATTCTCTTCCTTCCAGCCTGGTGTTGCAGAAGCTCTATTCAAGGCAGGCTTGCCCCAGAGGACAGGGCTCCTTTCCCCAGTCCTACACAATTGTAGCTCACTGAGAATCCTGGGGCTCTGATCACCCTTGCCCCAACTCACCCACAGGAGAAGTTCTATGTTAGAAAGGACAGGCTGAGAAGACCAGGGGCTGGCACTTCCTTCCCCAGCCGGCTTACAGAGCTGGAGTATAACCCCTAGATCTGGTGCAGTGGCACAGGGTACTGCCCAGGGGATGTGGTGACCCCCAGGATGTACAGCTCTGCAGCTCTGCCTGCAGGGGCTATTTGAAACAGAGAATGGAGAACTCCATGCCTAAGGATGTTGTCCAAAACAAGGGAAATCTTGGTGGAGAATAAGAAGAAGCCAGTAGCTCCAGGATACAAACAAAACAGCAGAGCATTCAGCAGTTCAATAGACAGAATCGGACAAAGAGCAGCCAGGAAAAGCCCTCCTGGGATCACAGGCAACACAAGGTAGGATCCTCCCAGGCACAAGGGGCTTAAACACAACCTCTGACCCAACACTGGCTTGAAAAATAAGCCTTCATGACCCAGGGGTGACTCTTAGGAAGCCAGGCTTAAAAATAAAATCACAGCGGCCGGGCGCGGTGGCTCACGCCTGTAATCGCAGCACTTTGGGAGGCCGAGGCGGGCGGATCACAAGGTCAGGAGATCGAGACCATCCTGGCTAACACGGTGAAACCCCGTCTCTACTAAAAACACACACAAAATTAGCCGGGCGCGGTTGCGGGCGCCTGTAGTCCCAGCTACTCGGGAGGCTGAGGCAGGAGAATGGCGGGAACCCGGGAGGAGGAGCTTGCAGTGAGCCGTGATCGCGCCACTGCCCTCTAGCCAGGGGGACAGAGCAAGACTCCGTCTCAAAAAAAAAAAAAAAAAAAAAAAAAAGCTTTGCTGCTTTGGTCGGGCGCGGTGGCTCAAGCCTGTAATCCCAACACTTTGGGAGGCCGAGACGGGCGGATCACGAGGTCAGGAGATCGAGACCATCCTGGCTAACACGGTGAAACCCCGTCTCTACTAAAAATACAAAAAAACTAGCCGGGCGAGGTGGTGGGCGCCTGTAGTCCCAGCTACTCGGGAGGCTGAGGCAGGAGAATGGCGTAAAAAAACTCGGGAGGCGGAGCTTGCAGTGAGCTGAGATCCGGCCACTGCACTCCAGCCTTGGGCGACAGAGCTAGACTACGTCTTAAAAAAAAAAAATCACACTCACCCTGGGCAAACTGGAAGATTATGGCATGCCCAAGACTAAGCCTTCTTGGGAGCAATTAGAGAAAGAAACTCCAAGCTACTAGTCCATGGCTGAATATGGGGGCAATAATCATAAATTCTCTGAATTATTATGGCAGCCTGTAAGTCACACACACATCCAAAGATAAAGAGTAAAAATATAACTGGCTAAGGGGGCTTAAGTACCACCTTTGCCCAACGAGTGGTTTATGTGGACCCAGACCCAGGAGCAGTCCCTAGGTAGCCAAACTAAAAGATAAAAACAAGGGGAAAATATCTAAGCATGGACGTCAGAGGTTGCACACTGTGGGAGAAACAGACATCACAGGATTAGTTCGGTCCAATCATTAAACAAATAAACAAATGACAAAACATACAACAACCACCACCAGTCCTGGGGGTTGGGAAGGAAGGGAGTCCGTGTCCACGGCTGCTGTAAAATATTATTACAGTGTCTAGTTTCAACACAAAATTGTGAGACCTGCAAGGAAACAGCAGTTGTGAGCACACATCTCCCAGACCTTGGTTTCAAATACCATCCTCTAATAAAAGGAAACAGGGTTTCTTGAAGAAATGACTGAAACTAGCACTTGGGCAGAAAATAGAAGATAAACCTGGAGCATCTTATAGTGCCAGAAAGTAAGGAAGTGCTAAAAGCAAACAAAACCCCTACATTGATAGGGGTATGTCCAAGGGGTCACAGAAGCCAACAGAAAGAGCTCCCAGTGGCCAAAGCTGAAACCATTTGAGCAAAAAAAAAAATGAACAAAATAGTATTAGATTATAATCCACAGTACAAAATAAATATTCATGGGTCCATACTAATCTAAAACAATGATTGAATAAATAAATAAATGGGGGAGAAGAGCCAAATCTCTTGGCAAGAGAATTTTAGATAATTTATGTAGATACTCTTCCTTTAACGAAAGGACCATAAAACCCCAATCCTTAAATATGGACTGTTCATAATGACTTTCTTCCAAAGAGTACTATGGAAGAGGGGTAACTTAGTGTGGAGAAACCCGACAAACACTATCTCAGCTGAGTGTTCAAGGTAAATATCAACAGTGACAAATCATGTTGATACTATCTACCCTTCATACGATGTGATGAAAATGACCCATGACATCCATGGTTTTCCTTTAAACCCCTATAACACCACTCTACGTGTGAGAAAAACATTAGGCAAATTCCAAATTCCAATCGAAGAGCATCCTATAAAATACCTGACTGGTACTCCTTGATCTTGAAACCATCAAGGTTATCAAAAACGAGAAAAATCAGAAATCGTTACAGCCAAGGGGAGCCTAAGGAGACATGCAAACTAAATGTAACATATCATAAATCGGATCTGGGAACAAAAAAATACATTAAATAAAAACTAAGGAAACATGGGGTATATACTCAAAAGAACTGAAACAAGGAACTCAAACAGATGTTTGCATGTCCACATTCACAGCAGCATTATTCGCAACAGCCAAAACGTGGAAACAACTCAAATGTCCATTGATAGATGAATGGGTAAACAAAATGTGGTACATACATACAATAGAATATGATTCTGTCTTTGAAAGGAAGGGAATTCTGACACACGCAATAACATACATGAACCTTGACAGCATGACACAAAGTGAAATAAGCCATACGCAAAAAGATAAATGTTATATGATTCTACTTACATGAGGTACCTAAGCAGTCAAATTCATAGAGATGGAAAAGAGAATGGTGATTGCCAGGAGCTGAAGGAGGAGAGAATAAGGACTTAGTGTTTAATAGGTACAGTGTTTAACGGGAAGATGAAAATGTTCTGGAGATGAACAGTGGTGACGGCTGCACAGCAATGTGAATGTACTAATGTCACTGAACTTTACACTTAAAAGTGGATAAAATCATAAATTTTATGTTATATACATTTTGCCACATTTCTTTTCAAAAACAGGAAATCTGAGTAAACTATGGAATTTAGTGAATAAGAATGTTTCTATACTGGTTCTTTAATTGTGACAATTGTCAATACCAATGCAAAATGTTAATAATAGGGAAACCTGGGGACAACATATACAGGATCCCTGCTATCTTCTCAATTTTTCTGTAAATCCAAAAAGTCCTAGAAATGAAGTCTATTTTTGAAAGGAAACATAAAGGAGAAATAGGGGGGAAAAAAGACATGAACATGAAACACAGAAAAACACTGGTATGGTTGGACAGATGTAAATCCAACCACACCAGTGATAACATTAAGTGTGACTAGATTAAACAATCCAATCAAAAGAAAGAGATATCTGATTGGATTTTTTAAATGACAAGATACAACTATATGCTGCTTACAGGAGACATTTTAGATTGAAAGATACAAATAGGTTGAAGGTGAAAGGATGGAAAAAGATACACAAAACAGATATACAAACAGCAACCACAGGAGAAATGGACTGGCTATACTAATATCAGACACAATAAATATTGTGGTTATCCTGTTTGCTGTACCAGTTATTATATAAACCCCTTCTTCTGCAGAATGGACCTTCATTGAAAATCCGGTTCAGATGTCAAGACAGATACCAGACCTACATCAACGAGGTATAAAAATCTTCATTACTTCTGTAGTGAGGCTTTCTGAGGGCAGCAGGGCAGGCTTTCCAAGCTTGTCCAAATGTGGGTTGAGTGAGTAGGGGAAAAAGACTGGCTTGGGGTTTCTATCATGACCAGGCAATTGGGGGAGGATGAGAGCTCCTGTGCACTACCACAGTAGAGATCTATTCACTTGGGTTGAGGGAACTCCAGGCAAGAGTATCAGCAATGTCTTCAAAGAAGCCATGAAAGTGTCCAGAAGAGAGGCCAGGCACAGTGGCTCATGCCTGTAATCCCAGCACTTTGGGAGGCTGAGGCGGGTGGATCACTTGAGGTCAGGAGTTCAAGACCAGCGTGGCCATTATGGCAAAACCCCGTCTCTACTAAAAGTACAAAAATTACCCAGGTGTGGTGATGTGTGCCTGTAGTCCCAGCTACTCAGGAGGCTGAGGCAGGAGAATTGTTTGAATCCAGGAGGCAGAGGTTGCAGTGAGCCAAGATCACACTACTACACTCCAGCCTGGCAAAAAAAAAAACAAAAGTCCGGAAGAGAAAGAGAATACATTAAAGATTTTCTAAGCCCTGCCTTGGCTTCAGTGCTTGAAGGGTCAGAAAGTCAGGTTAGCAATGTGGGAGAGTAAGAGTAGAAAGGAAGAAGAAAGCTGACCACACCCCCTTCATTGACTGCTGGCCGCCCACCTGTAGCAGGTCTGAGCTGCCACGCACAAACTGCATGATGGACATGAATACAATTTCAATCCCTCTTTCTAGGAGCTCTCCCAGCCCAGCAGAAGGAGTGAATGTGTGATGATTGAAGTGTGCAGAGAGCACTAATGGAGCAACCAAGAAGATGACATTTGCACAGGCCCGTGATGAACAGACCATCTTCTGGTTGGAAGGAAGGCATGTGCAAAGGCAAGGTAGCTGAGAAGGCAAGATGGACTTAGGGAATTACAAGACATTTCATACGCATCGTGTGTTCTTGTCCAGCCAAAAACTGTTAGGAAATAAGATGTCTGCAAATATCAGATTATGCAAGACCTGGTTAAAATAAAAAAATTAAAAAAAAAAAAAAGCCTTTACCTGCAAAGAAACAGGTATCCATGAAATAATAGTAAGCAATATTAGTGAATGGCATTTGCATTTATTAAAATTTCTTTTTGGAAGAAATATGGATGACTGGCAGGGACCAGAATGGAGACAGAGATAATAAATATGAGACTACTGTGATAGTCCAGGCAGAAGACAATGAAGGCCTGAATCAGAGCCAGCAATGATAGTAGATGGAGTGAGGGGGATAGTTTCAAAAGGAAGTGACATGTGAGGAGAAAGGTGACCTAAAATGTCTGCGTTCAGTGACTAGATAGATGGTGATACTGTTATCTAAGCATTGCCTGAAGAAGGAAAATGAACTGGAGTGAAAAATGATGAGATCAACTTTGGACTTGCTGAATTTGAAGAGTCGGCTGTAGCTGGGTGAAGCTGTCAAGTATCATGTTGGATATTTAGGAATGTGATCAGCACAGAGATCTGGTCTGGAGGTGTCCAGAGATTTGACTCAGTTGGCATGACCCCAAGAGGGACAGTTGAAGCCATAGGCATTGACGATCCCTGTGACTGATCCTGTCATTTGGGTTGAATTTCTTAAATTCTTAAAGATATGAATGCTGGCATACATGTAGAAAACCAATTTAGGCTTAGAAAATTCATCAAAAATATTCAAAATATTAAAATTAAACATATTATCTTACATTAACAGCAGTAATAATAATTGTTTCATATCCATGAAAGAGATGATATTGTTTGCATCTTTAGAATAGGTCTAGTTTTGCATCCTACTCTTTTGTTCAATTAAGAAAATCTGGCCGGGCACAGTGGCTCACTCAAATCTGAAATTCCAGCACTTTGGGAGGCCAAGGTAGGCGGATCACGTGAGGTCAAGAGTTTCAGACCAGCCTGACCAACATGGTGAAACCCTGTCTCTACTAAAAATACAAAAGTTAGCCAGGCGTGGTGGCACGCACCTGTAATCCCAGCTACTTGGGAAGCTGAGACAGGAGACTCACTTGAACCTGGCAGGCAGAGGTTGCAGTGAGCTGAGATAGCGCCATTGCACTCCAGCCTGGACGACAGAGCAAGACTCTGTCTCAAAAAAAAAAAAAAAAAGAGAAAAGAAATAAAGAAAAAAAAGAAAGAAAATCCTGGCAGGGCATGGTAGCTCACACCTATAATCCCAGCACTTGGGGAGGCCAACGTGGGCAGATCACTTGAGGCCAGGAGTTCGAGACTAGCCTGGCCAACATGGCAAAACCCCGTTTCTAATAAAAATACATAAATTAGCCAGGCATGATGGTGTACACCTGTGGTCCCAGCTACTTCTGAGGCTGAGGCACGAAAATCACTCGAACCCAGCAGGCAGAGGTTGCAGTGAGCCTAGATTGTACCACTGCACTCTAGCCTGGGCGACAGAGCAAGATCTGGTCTAAGAAAAGTAAAGTAAAGTAAATCTTAACCAACTCACAATTATAGGTTGTTGGGAATAGCAGCTGATAATTGATGGCTTTTCAGATAGTTCTGTAGAGTCCGAACCATCACAGGTTCAAGATAACTTTGGAGAGTTATCTTGCTGAGAGATGCCATCAGTGTTCTGCCAGATGCTAGATTGACAAGCATATCACTCTCAAAAGTGGAACGTTTGAATGTTTGAACTAGAGCTAATGGGAAATAAATTCTTAAGCCTCTTTTTGGTTGCATTTACATCTTGAAAGCATTTGTTATTATTTTATTATACTCTTTTGCATGTGGTTTTGAAATATGTGCAATGATATACCATTAAGTTATTTTTCCAACAAGCCAAGACAATTACCTGTTAGAAAAGAGTAAAAACCTCAATAATTAAGCCAGTTGCACCACAGTTTAGTCTGCTAAAGAATATCCAAGAGCTCATCTTTAACGTTAAAATCCATGTAGGGTTTTTTTACCCTGATGGACTTGGTTCAATCTATTCAAGGTACTGAGTGTATATCACTGAGGATACATAATTTGAAAAAGCTACTTGAAATCATAGAAATGGTGTTTGCTGGAATTATGACATTAAAGAAAAATGGCAAGTTTTTTTGATATAACTTTAGGAAGCAATTTCACAATACCTGGTAAAACTGAAGTTGCACATACCCTTGAATTCAGCAATTCCTCTTCTAGATATAAACTCTCCAGGAACTCCTACCACATGCAGGAGGAGACATGAACTATTCATTTCATCGCTGTTTATGACAGAAAAAAACAAACAGCCTAAATGTCCATCAACAGAGAATGAATGAATGAACTGTAATAAATGTTTACTAAATGAACTTAAGCCTAAAAGTATCAACATGGATATATCCCCAAAAATTCATGTTGAGAGGGAGAGTTACACAACTATATTAGCGTATCATACCACTTACAGCATATTTCAAAACATTACAATAACCTGAATATTATCTGTACATCATATATATGCAGCAATGTTATTAAAACAATAAATAATAAACACCCAAATGAGCAGTTATGTCTATGTTACTCAGGAAAGAATAGGCTATGGAGTGTCAATAAGCACATCCCAAAATCCCATTGGCTTATAAAGACATATTCCTCATCTGATGTGAGTGTGATACGAGTCAAGTGGCACTTGTATCTGGACATTTGGGGCACATGGCCTGCAAGATGCACCACATCAGAGAAGGACGGGGGTGACCACCCTTGCTCTGAATGCCTTGATCCAAAAGTGGTTTCAATTTATATTTCTCTAGCCGAAACTTCATACGACCCCAACTTAGATTTTTTAGCGAGCTCTAACTCTCTGGTATAGTGGTAAATTCTGAAAGAGAAGGAAAGAAAATGGGTTCTGGGAGGAATTTATAGGGTCCTTTAACTGATTCTGAAATATTGTAACACTTTTTAAAAACCTGAGTGTACTATGGTGCATAAACTCTTGGTGAAGCTCCAAGGAAGCTTGATGAAGTTGCACTGCGTTGTTCTCTCTGGGTGCTTGTTTGTATTATCTCATTAATCTTTAAAAAACTGATTCCACTTCTTCCCTCATTTCAACACTTGTATGAGACCTTCTGCTTGGTATCCTGTGGACCTTTATAGGGTAAACACATATTTTTTTTTTCACAGTATCTTGAAATCACAACATTCTGGCTGTGGTTTTGTCATATTCACAAATTTTAACTATTTCTTTCAACACGATCAAGTTAAGGAAGCATATTGTCAATCACCAGTTATTCTCTGGGAATAAAGTTATGAGTGCTTTGATAACCAGGTACGACCTATTGCATTCAGCAAGCATTGACTGTATGTCTTCAAGAGCCAGGCACTATTACAGATTCTAGGGACAAAGAAGTCTCATTTTCTCATGGAAATGAGAAAGGGGACAGATGGTAAACAAGAAAGCAAAAAGTAAACAAAATAATTTCAGGGCAATAAGGTCTGAGAAAGAAAAAAACAGAGAAATGAGATGGAGAGTTCTGACTCTGATGAGGAAACGGGCACCCTAGTGGCAAGAAGGAGATGGTCATGATAAAATCTGGGGAGAGAGTATTCCAGGCAGAAGGATCTTCTAGTTCCTTGCTGAACCCACAGCTAGTGCCCCCCAAGTATGCATCCTAACACTGCATCTCACAGTATGACTCCTGAAATAATTGTTAATTAAACAAAATCCTCTCTCCTAGTAGCATGGAGTTTTAGGAAAATATAACCTAAAGACATCAAGCACTTCACCCTTTCATGTATATGCCACAATACAGCCCGTTGATGTGCACAGGCAAAAATACCTGCTAGTCTTCACACATATGATTATTATTTCTCTTCCATTTTGTGTTCCATTGATCTTACATGTCTTCAACATGTGAATTGATAAAAAGAATTTTGCTGATGTCCTGTTCCCCTTTATTTCCAGGCATAATGTTTTAATCAACTTTGTTCTTTGGCTTCTTGACAAAAGTGTGATCTGTAACATTTTTCCTACAAAAAAAAAGGAAATGTAAAATATGCTGTTCTCTTCTCTACCTTTTAGAGACAAAATTACTCACTTATGTACCAGGAATTCATATTTTGCAGTTGTTCTGGAAAAACTCAAATGGCTTAACAGAGAGGATGTTGGGTTTTAAGGGGACAGGTACAAGAGTAATATTAATACTACTAAAAATAATTACTAATTACAATATTTATTATACATTTACTATGTGCTTAGTATTGTACTAAATGCTTACATGATTTAATTTAAACTGATTTAAATTTCATAACAATACTATGGGGTAGGCAGTATGATTAAAATTTTGCGAATGGGGAAATTGAGGCTTAGAAAGTTTAAATAATTTATCTGTGGCCACATGGTTCCAGAAGCAAAAGGTGAACCCAAGCAATCTAACTCTGTATCTGCACTGCAAAAATCTAACAAAACCATGACTATATCATGCTCTTAGATGAGGGTGGGAGGTGTAGAATTAAGGAGAAAGTCAAAGTTGCTGAAGGAAAACCAGGCAACAGAAGCAAAGAAAGGAGAATGTCAAGAAGAGCGATTTTTAGAAGGTGTTGATAGTGCAGCTGACCCCTGAGAGTGAGCACCTTCTTAATTCTTTCATCTCGCACCCTAGGCATCTCTCTGGCCTTGAGCTAGTCCTGGCTCTGGGGAAGTAGAGGACTAATAGAAGATGAAAACAGGCAGAAGGGGAGGATCATGTAGAACCCTGTGCGTTATACTCAGAACTATAGCTTTTACTCTGAGATGGGAAGTTATTGGAGGGTGTTAGGAGAGGAAATAGCATTATCTAATTTAAGCCCTCAACTTTGGTTGTGGGTTGATAACAGGGTGGAGGAGGGTGAGGGCAGAAGCAGTGAGACAAGTTAAGAAACCATTGCAGTAATTCAGGCAAGAATGATAGTAACTTGGACCAGGTGGCAGTGGGATGGTGAGAAGTAGTTAAACTCCAGACAGATTTTCAAAGTAAAGCTGACACAATTTGCTGTGGGACCAGATGTGGGAAGTGAGAGAAAGGGAGGAGTCAAAGATGATTGAAGCATTTACCTTAAAGTCAAGCCATCTGAAGCCTAACAAAAGGCTGTTGAACTTAGAATTTACAAGATGCTGGATGGCCTTGGTGAGAGCATTTCCCAGGGAGTGGTAAGGGTAGAAGAAAGATGGGACTAAATTGAGTAATAAATGAAAGATAAGGGAGTAGAAGTACTAAGTATAAACTATGCTGTGTGTATGTGGACACAAGACTTGATAGTAGCTAGGATACCCTAGGTTAAGGAAAATGCATAAAAATATTCTTAAGATGGGAAAGAATTAAGTATGTTTCTGTGCTGAGAACAAGAAAGCAATAGAAAAAGAGTGATTGAGAACACTGAATACAAAGAGCAAACCTCCTGAAGAGATGGGAGTAGGAGTGATGTAGCCCAAAGCACAGGTGGAGGGGCCAGGTCTGGACACAGGAGGATTTTGAAGGGAAAGAAGGAAGAAAGGAGGGGTATGGCTGTCACTGTTTCTGGGGTGGGAAGGGAGAAATTGAGGGAGTTCCTCCCTGACAGGCTATACTTTTTTCTGTGAATTAGAAAGTAATATCATGAGCCAAGCGTAAGGTTGTTCAGAGTGAGAACAGTGAAAATTTTTAACATTCTCTTGGAATAAAGAAGCATAGGATATGGGCTGCCATGAGGACCTTGCAAAAGCTGGAGATTGTAAATATGTAGCTGAATCAATTCACATGGTTAAGAAACTGACTTACATAGCAGGAAACTGCTTATACAATATACTTCAATCCAATAACACAGTGGGTCTCATCTCTGTTTCGTATGAATTGATAAAACATGATCTACAGGGCCAAAGCCACAGTTCCAACTATTTAAGAAGAATGGTGCCCACACTTTTCCATTTAAGTTACGTATAGTGCAAAACTACATCAAAGCCTAGTGCTAAAATAGGTTTAGGCCAAATTCAGATTTATTTCACTAAAGAGCTCCATATCCTTTGCTTCTTTCACACACTGTTTTGAAGAATATATCTATTTCAGTTTTCAGTCTCGTCCATTTCAACATCCAGTTTCTCCGGCAGTAATAGATATCAAATAATCATGAAAAATTTTAAGCTCACTTTATTTTATATTTTATTTTATATTTTGTAAAGGCCCGTATCATTTGGTATTTACCTGAAACACAAATCTTAAAATTAAACTATTTTATTATTGAAACTTTTCCAGTATGCTTTTAAGATTTCTGCAAGTCTCTCCGTTTAAGAAAGAGATAACTAAATGTAGTAGAAAACTGCCTTATCATTGCGATAGTTGTATAATTTATTTTTTTCCATTGGACAATGTGCTTAGCAACTTGCACATTAAACCTTCTATTAAGATTATATTAATATCATAAATATGCAATAAGGAAACCACTCTGAAAGTTCAAAATAATAACAATAACCTTTCCCTCAAGTAAAACCTTTTATCTTGAGATCTCAATGCACTTTCCTACAAGCCTGAGTATCCTTGCCCAGCCACTTTTGCAAGGAGACAGTTAAAATGCTGCCTTCACTTTATTCACTGACTCCAAATGCTAGTTAGGCTCACCGGAAAGCAAAGCAGATGCCTAATGTAATCATGATTTTAATTCTTAACATTTCCTACAGCAGCATTTATAACCTTTAAGTAAACAGGACCTCTAGTCTGTAAAAAGCCCCAAGTGGATGTCTCTTTCTTCTTTGCTTTATTCTTTAGCCATGGCTAGGAAGGGGCAGAAGGTTGTAATTCTGGCAAACTCCCACACATGCAACATGGACTCACATCTCTCACAAAGAGATACGCATGCACACTGATGCAATCATGGCTAGAAATGAATCAGGGCCCTTGAGACAGGAGCTCATGACTAATGCTCTCTGAGGAGCCCAGGGGCAGCTCGGCGAACCAACTATATCCGGGCCAGCACAGAACAAAGTGCAGGTGAGCAATGAGCTATAGCACAGGGAGTGGGAGGGGCTGATGCGTGTGGTTCCAGGGCCTGGAACACATCCTCCGAAGGTAATTCCCATGTAATTATAGAGTGCCAAAAAGGGAAACTGAGCTTTGGCCTGGGTCATGCGTGCAAACTCACTGTAGGATCTACGGTGACTTCCTTTACTTCTCTGGGCCTCAGTTTTCTCATGTCGAAAAAGGAAGAAATTGTATAACCACATCAGAAAGACTCCTTTCTCCTCCACACCCTATGAAATACTCAGTCATTTTTTCCTGTTCCCTCAAGAGACATAAAGAATGTCATAAAAAGAAGTGGTGGGAATTGTTCTCCTAAAAAAATACTTTAGATTCTCAAAAACGACTGACAAGTTCTCCAGGTTGTTTCAGCACTACTTGTTCTGTTTAAAACACTAAACAAGCAGGAATAATGGAGGAAAAAAAGTGTTTCTCTCTTTATCCTAAAGTATAGTCATGCGCTGCATAATGCTGTTTAGGTCAATGATAGACCGCATATGATTATAACACCATGTTTTACTGTACCTTCTCTGTGTTTAGATACACAAATACTTACCATTGTGTTACAATTGCCTACAATGTTCAGCACAGTAACATGCTGCACAGATTTGTAACCAGCCTAGGAGCAACTGGCTAGATGACACAGCCTAGGTGTGTTGTAGGCTGTATCGTGTAGGTTTGTGTAAATGCATTCTAATGTTTGCACAACGATGAAATCGCCTAATGATGCATTTCTCAGAATGCATTCTCATCATTAGGTGCTGTATCACTATAATGTCCATGGAAGACATTTTACCAACCCCTGTCCACTTCTGTGGGTATTTCTCTGACAATGTCTAGTCTCCTAGAAGTGCCTAACGTGGAGTGTGGAGTATCTTTCACCACAATGCATAATTCTGCCTAGTCACCACTTTCTCTAAAACCTTTATCCCCTAAAGCATCTTTTTCCTGGAATCACATCCCAGGGAGTAATTTATTAAAGAAATAACTGAAATCCATAAATTTGTCAGCCTTGTTTCTCACCTGAAGGAGAGGTAAAAAAGAAAGATAACCTTCCCCAGCTTGGGTCAGCTGGACCTAAATTGAAGGGGTCTTTAGAGCAAATATATGAACGTTTGGGGAAAGGGAGGCAAGGAAGGACCCTTGAGAAAGATGAGTGACTGCTCAGCCTCAAGCAGTGTCTATTACACACAAATATCCCAAGGTTTCCTGTTTGCCTTTGAAAAAGTGGGAGGAGGGAACAGATTGTCCCAAATTTTTCTTTTTAATTGATGTGACTGGAAACCAAATTTTTTCTACTGTGGAGGATGTCTGCAGTCTTAGTTACTCCCTTCAAATGGAAGAACAAAGCTCCCATGGAGGAACTGGAGAGAGCTGAGCTGAACTGAGCTGTAGGTTGATCACATTTCAAGGTTTGCTTGTAATCAATACTACTTTGGTCACCCCTAGATCGTTATTGCAGAAGCCTCCCTACCAGTATCAGGATCCTACTTTACTCTGTAGCCACTTCCTGGAGTTCTTCGAAAACTCTAAAAGAAAACAAAACCCAAACACATCACATCAGAAAGATGAGGCATTAAGAAGCTTAAAAAGCTTAAGAGGAAGTAGATGCTTGTGTAGGGGAGTTTTTAGATTAGGGTGAAAGAGACAGACATAGGAGGAGAGAAAGTCAGTTCTATTTCCAAAGAAAATGAGAAGTTGTTTTATTGAAAATTAAACCTATATCAGGGCCGAACCAGATCCACCAATAAAGTAGTACTCTTTATTACTCCTCAAGTGTTTGGCATAGGTATTTTCCACTTGCAGCTAGCGTCTTAACGGTATATCTCAAACAGACATTTGCAAAACCAAACAGGTGAGGGGCCATATTGACTCTTTTGCAGAATTCACATTCTGCAAAAGAATTCACATCCCTAATACACAGAAAATATGATTTATAAAAATCCACTATTTTTTCATAGAACCATTCAGGAGCACAGCAGTGATACAAAGTGAATATTCCTAGACTCTAACATAAAAAAAAAAATCTAGTCAAAATGTATTGTTTTCAGTGTGTCGAAAGAAATTGCACATACATGTAGCAAACAACTTTACATTGAAAAAAAAATCTTTACTGTTCATGGATTAAGTTTTACCTAAAGTCCTATTACCTGCAATGGTGCTCATCCTACAGATGTTTACTCATAATCTATCTTGCTCTTTATAAATCGAGTCAACAACTATTACATGTCTTTTATGGACTCAAAATTTCAAGAACTCTGTGAGAGGCATACAAACAACATATACATAATGTGCAGTTATCCATGACATGGATTTCAACTGTATCCCCCAATAACCCAGGTTCTTTAGGTCATAAATGGATGGGCTTTATCTTCTAACAATCCACATCATCTATAGCAGATTTTCCAGATGGTAAGCAATGGAATGACTAACTGTCCAGGTTTTCCCAAGACTGAGGGAGTTCCTTGGATGTGAGAGTTTCAGTACTAAAATCAAGAAGATCTCAGGCAAACCTGGATAAGTTGGTCATCCTAGAGAGTTAAGGGAGAAATTACATCATTCAATTCTATCAATGTAGTAAACACATACTTGTCCTCTGCTTCTTCCTTGTCTTTCTTTCCCTCCCTTCCTATCCCATCTTACTCTCTTAGGGTAGCTCTATGGCACAGTGACTAAGAGCCAGATTGTGGTTTCCAAATAGATATGGGTCTAAATTCCAGCTTTGGCATGTCTTTTAAAAAATCTTGCACAACCGACTTAACTTCTCCAGTCCTGCTTCCTTACTAGTGAAATGCTGAAAATTATTAGGTTGTGACACATGAGAAAATGCATATGAAGTACATACCATCATGCCTGACACATACATCATGCTTTATACATGTTAGTCACTATTGTCTCTGGATCATGCCCTTATGGATACTTCCAGCTTACAGGGTTCTGGTTCTGAGACCAATATCAGGGCATGCTATAGACCAACAGGAATTAAACCTTCCCACCGAAGTGCATTTGCAGAGCCATATGCAAATCAATCCTTTGACATTTCATTAATGAGAAGGCAAAAAGTAGGTGCAACTGAAGGCAAGAAGTAGGTAAATCAAAGCAACATCCTGATTACCCACTTTTCCAACTTTTCTCATCCAATCTCTTCAACCAACCCCCTTGCATTATTGTTCCCATGTGGTCGACACACAAACACATAGAAACATACACATCAAATAAACACACAGAGGCACACACATACACACAGAAGTTTTTACATGGCTGAGCTGGGAGAAGCCAAGTAAAACACTTTTTCCTTTGTTTCTAGACTATTTAGCAAATATGAGGAAAAGGATGTGGCACTGAAGAGGGGACTCAGAGAGACAGGGCCAGTGGGTGGAGGAAGAGAGGATGTGCTGGGAAGAGAATATGCAGAAAGGAGATTTTTTTGGGCCACAGAGTTTTTGCTAAAAGCAGCTAGGAAGCCCCACAGCTCCAGTGTGTGTGAACTCCTGGTAATTTCCTTGGGGAATCCCGCCTCAGAGAACCTCTACCCCGAGAATTAGAAGGAAGCTAAGCTAGGTGAGTTTCCAAATGGAGGGGGTGGGTGAGTGACTAAAGGCCTGAAGACCGGCCCAGAAGTTTCCCAGTGGGCGTCCCCTGGCTGCTCTGACAGCCACAATAGGAACTCAGCCCAGAAGAGGGGAATGCCGAGGCCAGGGACGATTGCTAGTGTTTTCCTTTGTCTCTCAGCTTCCTGTGTTTGAAACGAAGGCATCCGAGGCTCTCTGTGGCCACTCTTGCCTGGGATTCTTTCCTCAAGAGGTGTTCTTGAATTTATGAGAACTGCCAGGAAATGGCGTGAGTCACGTCTTCTTAGCAGACAATATTCAGCTTTAGAAATTCCCAGAGATATGACTTGTTTATAGGAAAGGAAACAGGGCTATTCTGAGCTGCCAGGGGAAGAGGAAAGCGCTGCTCATTTTTTAAAATACCGTGTTGAAAGGTCATACATGCGGCCAGAGTGCCAGCAAGAGCCCAGTATAGACACTGATGTTAGCAGTTCATTTGCCTACATTTCAGGCGATATTTTTGAGCATGGCATTTTAAAATGCGAGTTCCATGGCATTGAAATTCCACTCCCAGTCCTAAGCCCAAAGGCCTGAGCAGGCTCCGAGGGGTAGTCAGTGAGGTGGAGGGGTGCAGCTAAGGGTTTGTTAGGCCTGGCTGAGGGGAGGGGAGGAGCACATACAAAGACACCATCTTTCTCTACCTTCTAATTTCACATTTCTTGAGCATCCGGCTGATTTTTGTTCCCATATTCCATGTTCCTTCCTCTACTGTCTTCTTGGTGTGAACAACTGCCATGTCCATTGTCCTTACCTTAAAAGATTGTTCAAAGCGGCCAACTTTGGAAGATGTGTCCAAGGAGAGAAACTCGGGGGAATTCCTACTCCTGCAACCCTTGCTTCTGCATTGGGCCACTTTCTTGTACAAAAAGTTTGGTCCTGAAATGTTTGAACTCATGAAGGCACTGTTTACACATCTGTCACTGTTAGCAGAGCCAGTCAGCTGACCACAGGGATTGATTTCCAAGGAGAAGATAATCCACTGAGTATTCACTGATTCAACAATAATTAGTCAATGTGATATTTTCATAGATACCACATCTGATAAAATCAACACCTTTTCCTAATTATAGAGTAAACATTTCAATAGGAATAGAAGGATGCTCCTTCAATGTGATAAAGATGCTCTTGGCTTAAAGTAAATAAAGTTTATAATTAATTGGTAAACATTGAAAATCAGAAACAAACACAAAGAATGTCCTTTAGTATGATTATCTCTGTTTGGGGTTTTTGTTTGTTTGGTTTTTGGGGTTTTTCTGAGACAGAGTCTTGCTCTGTCACCCAGGCTGGAATGCAGTGGCACGATCTTGGCTCACTGCAGCCTCTGTCTTCCAGGCTCAAGCAATGCTCGTGCCTCAGCCTCCCGAGTAGCTGGGACTATCAGCTAGCATCATTATCACTTTAGATTCTCTGGTTAATGCAGTAAGTTACAAAAACAAAATGAATAAATTTTGTGAACTAAGGTACTAAAGTACAAGAAAATCACACAAATACAATCTGAAAAAGTCAAAAGAATTAACTAAAAGCTTTCTTAATTTAAATAAGGAGTCATAAAGTGACTTGGAATAAGATAAATACCTAAAAGGCAACAGTATTTCTATATAGTGGCGATAACCAGATAGATAATATAAAGCGAAAGAAAAGCCATTCAAATAGCAACAAATATAAAATATTTATAAGCTCAATAAGAAATGTATTAAAAGTTTTAAAACCTTGATTGGGGGATATATTTTTAATAATTAAGAGGAAGAGTTATATTTCTATTAGATGGAAAAATTCAACATAAAGATGCCAAGGCTCCTCAAACTTACTAAAATAATTCTGTCTAATCCAATGGGGCATTTCTTGGAGGTCATTAGAATGAACATTGACGAATTGCTAAGCTTAGTGCTTATCTTATTAAAAACATTCAAATCTATAAACAGGAAAACTAGCCAAATACAAATATTCTTAGGGATCAGCCTTGTAAGATATCAGAACCTATTGTAAAAACTGAAACTGTGCATTTGATGTAAATATAAAAAGAAAATAATGAAATCCCCTGAAACACCCTATTATATATATGTGTCACATTTTACAGATGGCCTCATAGTTGACAAAGTTTTCCACCTGCATTATCTTTTGTGCTTCAGAATCATGCTAGGAATCAAGTCGTATTACTATCCTCAGTCTTAGTTCTGAAGAAACTGAAGTTTCTTCAGTTGTGGCTTGACCAACATAATAAAACTAAGATAAACCCAGACTTGAACCTAGATTTTCTGACTTCTCTTCCCAGGCCTCTTTTCACTACATTGATATCACAATACATTGGAGAATATACTTTTTTTAACGATGCTGAAATTAGGGGGAAAAAAATGTTTCGGCTTGCTCTTACACCATGTACTCCTGCTAACAATAAACAAACAAAATCTTGTAGTTGTTTGATGAAACACAGAGATAGGACACTGAACTAGGGTCTGTGTCTGTGGTTGTCCCTCACTGAGCCCACTCATGAAGTGCGAAGCTACAATGCTTCCTATTCACCTCCTCCCGCCCCACCCCCACCCTATCAACCCCATCCACCCCAGATGAATTCCTTATTGTCACTAAGATGCAGCAGTGCCCAAAGTGAAATTGAAACTCTCCAGCAAATTACTGTTAAAAGAAAGTGTAGTCAGTCTGTTTCTGGGGAGGGGTTGGATAATTAGAGAGTAACTGATTAGGAGCATACAGTTAAGAGTGAGGACAAACAGAAAGAAGAAAAGGAGTAAGCAACTCATACATGGTACAGACCCACTATGTGGGACAACTACTCATCTCTGATATTGTAGCAAAAAGGCAGCTGTAAACAATAAACATACATGCTAGCCTTAGATGAATGGGCACAGCTGTGTTCCAATAAAACTTTATTTCCATAAACAGGCAGCAGGCAGACTATACATTGATGACTCCTGTACTAAGCAATTTAAGGTAGTTTTTCCATTCAATTATCCAAAAGAAATACTTTTAGATAAGAAATCAGAGGTTACTCGACATGACCACCTGACATTAAGATGGATACAAGTATTCGCCTCAGTAAGTGGCAGAGCTGAAATCTGAACTCAGGTCTTGTGACTCCTGAGCTGGGAAGGTGGGAAGTGTGTAGTCTTCTGATAGGGCAGCCTCCTGTGACTCAGAGGTGTTAACTGGATTCTGAGGATGTGAAGTCTCAGCAGGTAGAAGAGAAGAGGCCTGAACAGGCTGCATCTAATGAACCAGACATATGTTGCACTGAACCAGGCTGGGAGTATGTGGGTGATCTCTGCTGCGATCATTTCACAAAGCAGGGAGGTATGGACATGCCCACTCACCTCAGGCACACCCCTCGCCTCCGAGACATCAAATCCACTCCCCCTAACACAGAGCAGGGTGCAGTTGTGGTCAGAAGTGAGTGGGAGAGGGAGGGTAGGCAGATGGGTGGCTGTTTATGGAAACCAGGAAATCCCAAATAAAGTCATCTAGAGCAATTCGGGCAACTTCTTTGAGTCCAAGCTTTCCTTTCTGTGGAATAGAAATGTCTGTCCTCTTTCTTTTCTCTTTTTTGTTTTTAGCAAGATGTCAGAATAATACAATAGGGCGGAAAAAAAAACTCTGTGTAAAATTCATTGGGCACCTCAGGGATATATGTCATTTGATGACATAGTCTCATTGTCACCCGATGCCCCATGACTTCAGCTGGCTCCAGAGTCTGCATGTAGCTTTCTGTGGGGAACTTTGCCATCTTTACATTTAACACATCTCTGCTGATGGACCAGCACTATTAAGCTGGTGCTTTGACAAGCACATCGACAAGAGACCAGGAGAGATGCCATGTAAAGGTTAAAGGACAGTGACTAAGGGGAGCAAATGAGCTTTTAAACGAGCCTGACACCATCCAGCTAGTTTTCATACTCCCTCTTGTGAAAAATCTTGACATATTGGTACATTGCTATGAGTTATTTCTTCATATATCGGTGTATAGTGGCCTAATATTATTTGCTCTTGCAGAGTGTTATCTAGGACTACCAACTTATTTTATTTTAAGCTCAATGACATTTCATCAACAGTTAACACAGCGTGAGTAGCTAAAAGTCACTTCAGGACAGTACATGAGGCCTCTCAGATGTTGTTGCTTTATTGCTTGACTGGATAGTTCTCTGACTTTCTCTACTTTTGATGGTTTCTGTTTTTACCCAGCTTTGTCTGTTTTGAGCTGTGTTTTTTCAGTCCATTATTATACATTATATTATTTATTTCACCACAAGATTTATTTATTATCTGTAATAATGAAAACTAATTTGTTTCATTTGCCCATGTTAGCTATGCCTAAAAGGGAAAACAATTCTCTCTAGTCATACAGAGATGGATAGAATGGAAAGGAGATGGGGACAGTCACTGAGGAGTCTCTAAGAGGATTCCGTCCTGGAGAACCTCTGCTCTGGGCTTGGAGAACTGGGCTCAAACAAGGCAGGGTTCATGTCAAACCCTCGGCAAATTCTATCAATTTGGGACTGAGTCTCTCATGGTGCCTAGACGTTGATCATGCTTTCTGGAAACTCAGAAACTGTTGGTCCTAATCTCAATTCAGCTATTGACATTCTGGTCTTTTCTATTTAAAGTCACAAAATTGACCGTTTATTTTCTAGTTGTAGTTTAATTTTGTTTTGTTTTAAGCTCTCTGAGTTGATTTCTGCCCAATCAATAAGGTGAGCCATACATTTAATCTGATTCTGTCATTGAGACAGCTGAACACCCTGGCAATTCTACAACCTACTCTGGATAAGTTCAGCCCATATAAACTCAGCCCATTTCCAACACCTCTGCGGCAGCTTTCTCATCTGTAATATGAGAAAACACTCACCTAGTTCACAGAATTGTTGGAAGCATTATATAATAAACAAGGCTGTACTATATTTTTAACTGATGACATATATTTTCCTAATAAAAAATAACATTCTTAATAAAACGATAATAATATATGTCTCCAAGAAGACGAACACTAGATTTCCTGGGTGTTTTGTGTGTTGTAGAACTTTGCTGGTGCTGACAAGAATTTGCCAATCAGAACAGTTACATTCATTAATAAGAATAAACATTGACTTTTGCAGTTCTCTACTGATAATAATTTAGCCCTCTTTAAAAAAATCTATAAAAATATAACATACATATAGAAAAGTGCATAAATGTTATGTGTGATGAAGTTTCATAAAATGAATATACCTGTGAAACCAATACTCAGATGAAGAAACAGAATCCCTACAGCATCCCAGAACCAGCCCCATGTGCCCCATTCCAGGCATTCTTCATCTAAAGAAAACTCCTTTCCTGACTTCTAACAATATAGATTAGTTCTACTAGTTTTCATAATTTTTTTTTACATGGAATTAAAAAATTATGTAGTATTAGTACAGGACTTTCTAAGCGTATTTAAGCTTAGTTCATAAAGAAGATATGGGTTCCGAAGCAGTCTTCCTTTTTTAGGCTGACTTGAGGAAAGAGACCTGGAGGAGGAGGGTGAGTAGAGGAACCCTATAATTTGTCATCCAAACTGGGACACCTTTGAGAGTGAAAGGAGGTGCTATTCATAATAACAGTGGACAAAAGGCATAAGCAGTGACTGTCCCCAGCAAACCAGGACATGTGGTCACCCTGGTGAGAGGGGATGGTAGAAGGTAGCAGGGACACACTGGCAGGAAAAATCTGTCTTTGGGGCCCGAAAATAGAATCCATTCCTGTTGCCTGATATGGATTCAGGACTGGGGGCTGGTAGCACACTTCCCAAGAAGTGTTGTCACTGGTAGAAAACTCAAGTCAATAAATACTTACTGAATTCCTGTTATGCGCAAGGCACTGCAATGGCACCAAGATGGCTCGGGCACTGTCCCTGTCCAAAGTAGCTCACAGTCTGATAATGGCAATGAGACAAGTTCACAAATAGGTGAACTGTAAGGTGGCTGCCAATGGAAATGTGTGAAGTATTATGTGGATTCCAAGGATGCACAGTGTTATTTGGATTACAAGGAACGGGAGATTGTGCCCACTGGGAGACATGGGAAAAGCAAGCATCATGGGCAAGGTAGCATTCAGCATGGTCTAGAATCTTACTTCAGTGCTCCTCAACTATGCACATTAGAATTAGCTTTTCTAACACCCAATACTCAGGCAGCACCCCAGAATAATTAAATCAGAGTCTCTGGGAATGTGGCCCAGGTCTAAGTATTTTAAAAGCTCGCCCAGGTAACTCCAGTGAAGAGTGAAGCCTGAGAACCACTATTCTAGAAAGATGAGTAGGCATTAGCTGGCAGGAAAGGTGGGGCACAGAGGAGGCCATGGAGAGAACAGCTGTGAGTTAGTATATTCCCTCTTTGGTAGGCACATAGAGAAGAGTTGCCCATTGGGAATTAAATATGGAGGAAAAGCAGCAGGGCAAAAATAATTTAACCCCCTTCAGGAAAAAAAAATTAATTAATTATGAAACCATTTGCTAAGGCCAATAACAGGGATGGATGGGGAAAAGATGCACTGAACACCAAGGGAACACAGAGTGGCAATAAATCCATCATAAATCGCACAAGCCATCAGATAACGTCTGTTCCTCACATTAGCATCCCATTAAGCTGCTGTTAGTGATAGCAAGGAAACTGAATGAAACCGGCTTCCTGGGTTAGCACCAGCAGCCAGGAAGACTTAACAAGCTGCAATCCTTCACTGGTACCTTTAAGGACCTGAGGTCCATTTGTAAAGGATGCTTAGAGGCCCCAAACCTTGACCTATCACGCTCATGCTGTGGGAGTTTGTGGGGGGGCTGGAATTAATCACAGCAGGGACACAATTTACCGATCAATACCAGCCAATTAGAAGGCTCCCTGCTGCGGAGAGTTCCCTTGGAATGCCAGATGACCTTTGCCCTTGACTTTTTGTGGGGGCAGATGTTTCCTTAGCACAGCTACTGATAAGGATGGTATTCCGAGGGGCATAGCTCATTTCACATGCCAACCGCTGCCCAGGCATCTTGGGGCTGAACTTTTTGAGCACTTAAGCATGAGCCACCTGCCAATGGAAAGTAAAGAAAAATAGGAATGGAAATTATAGCAATAATTAATTTACAGCCATTGTGCCACTTTTTCTGTGAACTCAGCCCTGACCTTCAAGAAGCCACTGACAAGAGCAGAAAGTTAGGAAACTCAGTCTTTGCCTGGAGTTCACTATTGTGTTGCTGTCCTGTTCTGCAGCCTCCACTACCTGTCAGAGAGGAGATTCTAAGGCCTGGAGAACCACCTAGAGGGAAAAAGTCCGATAGCTACCACTGTTTCCCATGATCTGGCTTGGGGACTCCAGCTTGAGCCTGGGTGGGCCCCAGAACCCCCATTCTCCCAGGACTTCTGGATAGCTGTTTGCCCTTGTTGTTTACAAGTCTTGGCCAGTATTTTTTAAAATCAGTTTTCTGACATCTTTGCCACAGAGGTAATGTGCCCCAGGACACAGAGAAATAAATAAATATTTATTTATTTAAAAATATTTACTTAAAAAATTAATAACTATAAGATAAATCTATGAAGTGTTCTGAAGTTTACCATTTTTTTGGTCACTTACTTTTTTTAGTCATATTTAAGGCAAACAATCTATTGTTTACAGCGTTTCCTGGAGACTCCAGGACTTCGAGCATTTGACCTCATCCTTCTGGTTGCTTCATTTCCTCTTGCAGGATTTCCATCATGGTTTCTTCGGATGCCAATTTGGGAAATCCTTCTCAACATTTTCCCTCCTAAGTATTCCTCTGCCCCTTTCACCACAGAGAATCATGGTTTTCAAATGAAAAATAAAAACAGGTTTGGAGCTGACTTTAATAAGTACAAGATATGGGGCAAATCATACAGTGATTCCCTCCCTGTCCTTACCCTAAACCACAAACCTTTTTATTTAAGTCAAACCTGATATAAATGATGATCAAAAATATCATTGAAGTGAAAAACAAACTTTCAGAAGGTCCACAAATTTTTGGAAGGAATTGTGAGCAGACATGAAAGGAACATCATCATAGATTTTGCCGTGGAAATGTAGACAGTGGGGGAGAGTTTTGCAAACCAATGATACATAAGTGTATTAGCCTCGAGAATATTTAAATATTTAAATGTGCAACGCGGCAGAAGTCACCATCTCTCTATATCGCCCTGCACATCCACTAGCTCCTTAAGTCACTCTATGTCCCTCCCCAAATGTGCAACTGTCACCCTGTCCCCTGATCTGAGGAAGGACTCTGCCCAAGTTCTTCACTTACACAGGAGAGGGCAATTGTCCACATTCCTTTTCAATCTCTGCTGTGTTGCAGTCTTGCCGAAAATGTTTAGCCTGAATCTTATCATGCAGGGAAATCCACATAAATCCAGAGTGTGGGACGTGGGGGTGTGTGTGTGTGCCTGGTGGGGGTAGGGGGAGCACAAAGTGGCAAAATGCTAAAACAGTCATTGAATCTAGTAAAGCATATCAGGATTCTATAACTATTTCATTTTTTTATAGGTTCAACATTTTTCAAAATAAAAAGTTGCTAGAATAATAAGAAGCCATGAGGACCAAGAAGCTCACATTTCTAAGGCTTTCTAAGTTTCATCTTGAAGCAAGATACATCATAAGGCATTGTCTAGGTACAACTTGCACTTTCCTGTCCAAGCCTCAGCCCCTTTTCTTCATTTGGGCCCACAGAACAACAGCTTCCACTTTTGTGTCCAAAGAAAAATGCTAACCAGCTTGTAATTGCTGTAAGGAGGTCTGTTTGAGGGTTTAAACAAAAATAATAGACATGCTCAAGAAAAATTCCAGATTGTAATGTAACGTGCAGGGTCATATAGAATGTCATTAACAAACTTTTGGCCTGGCATGATGGCTCATGTCTATAATCCCAACACTTTGGGAGGCTGAGGCAGGTGGATCATTTGAGGCTGGGAGTTCAAGACCAGCCTAGCCAACATGGTGAAACCCTGTCTCTACTACAAATACAAAAACTGACCCAGCATGGTGGTGCATACCTGTGGTCCCAGCTACCCAGGAAGCTGAGACAGGAGAATTGCTTGAACCTGAGAGGCAGAGGTTGCAGTGAGCTGAGATGGTGCCCCTGCACTCCAGCCTGGGTAACAGAGTGAGACTCTATCTCAAAAATAATTTTTTAATTTTAAAATTTTTGTATTATTTGTTACTTTTCAAAAGTTTATTCAAACAAGTAAAAACACTATCTGCCAGTGAGTGAGAAAACAAAGGTGCACCTCTTGCTGACTCAGCACTTGATGTATTGCATTTCATGGCCCATGGATTAACTATGATACTCAAAAAATATGTTTCTACACTGACATTTGACACAGGAAATGAAACAGATTATTAAAAACAGTTTTCAGATTTTCCCGGGCAAGATGACTGAATAGGAACAGCTCCGGTCTGCAGCTCCCAGTGAGACCACTGCAGAAGGGGGGTGATTTTTATGTTTCCCCCTGAGGTGTCCTGCTCATCTCACTGGGACTGGTTAGACAGTGGGTGCATCCCACAGAGGGAGCCAAAGCAGGGTGGGGTGTTTTGTCACTCAGTAGGTGCAAGGGGTCGGGGAACTTCCTCCCCTAGCCAAAGGAAGCTGTGAGGGACTGTGCTGTGAGGGATGGAGCTATCCAGCCCAGATACTACACTTTTCCCACTGTCTTCACAACCCGCAGACCAGGAGAATTCCTTGGGTGCCTACACCACCAGGACCCGGGATTTCAAGCACAAAGCCAGGCGGCCATTTGGGCAGACACCGAGCTAGCTGCAGGAGATTTTTTTCATATCCCAGTGGTGCCTGGAAGGCCAGTGAGACAGAACCATTCATTCACCTGTAAAGGGGCTAAAGCCAGGGAGCCGAGTGGTCTTGCTCAGCAGATCCCACCCACACGGAGCACAACAAGCTAAAATCCACTGGCTCGAAATTCTCACTGCCAGCACAGCAGTCTGAAGTCAACCTGGGATGCTTCAGTTTGGTGGGGGGAGGGGCATCTGCCATTACTGAGGCATAAGTAGGCAGTTTTCCCCTCACAGTGTAAACAAAGCCACCATGAAGTTCGAACAGGGCAGAGCCCACCACAGCTTGGGAAAGCCCCTGTAGCCAGACTGCCTCTCTACATTCCTCCTCTCTGGGCAGGGCATCTGTGAAAGAAAGGCCCAGTCGGGGGCTTATGGATAAAACTCCCATCTCCCTGGGAAAGAGCACGTTGGGGAAGGGGCAGCTGTGGGTGCAGCTTCAACAGACTTAAACGTTCCTGCCTGCCGGCTCTGAAGAGAATAGCAGATCTCCCAACACAGCACTCAAGCTCTGCTAAGGGACAGACTGCTTCCTCAAGTAGGTCCCTGACCCCCATGCCTCCTGACTGGGAGACACCTCCCAGCAGGGGTCGACAGACACCACATACAGGAGAGCTCCAGCTAGCATCTGGCGCATTCCCCTCTGGGACAAAGCTTCCAGAGGAAGGAACAGGTAGCAATCTTTGCTATTCTGCAGCCTCTGCTGGGGATACCAAAGCAAACAGGGTCTGCAGTGGACCTCCAGCAAACTCCAGCAGACCTGCAGAAGAGTGACCTGACTGTTAGAAGGAAAACCAACACACAGAAAGCAATAGCATCAACATCAACAAAAAGGACAACCACACAAAAACCCCATCCGAAGGTCACCAACATCAAAGACCAAAGGTACACAAATCCCCAAAGATGAGGAAAAAACAGTGCAAAAGGTCTGAAAATTCCAAAAAGCAGAATGCTTCTTTTCCTCCAAAGGATCACAACTCCTCACTAGCAAGGGAACAAAACTGGACAGATAATGAGATTGATGAATTGACTCAAGTAGGCTTCAGAAGGAGGGTAATAACGAATTCTTCCGAGCTAAAGGAGCATCTTCTAACTCAATGCAAGGAAGCTAAGAACCTTGATAAAAGGTTACAGAAACTGCTAACTAGAAAAACCAGGTTAGAGAAGAACATAACTGACCTGATGGAACTGAAAAACATGGTACAAGAACTTCATGCAGCATACACAAGTATCAATAGCTGAATGAATTAAACAGAAGAAAGGATATCAGAGATTGAAGATCAACTTAATGAAATAAAGCATGAAGGCAAGATTAGAGAAAAAAAGAATGAAAAGGAATGAAAAAAGCCTCCAAGAAATATGGGACTATGTGAAGAGACCAAACCTACATTTGATTGGTATACCTGAAAGTGACGGGGAGAATGGAACCAAGTTGGAAAACACACTTCAGGATGTTATCCAGGAGAACTTCCCCAACCTAGCAAGACAGGCCAACATTCAAATTCAGGAAATACAGAGAATACCACAAAGATACTCCTCGAGAAGAGCAACCCCAAGACACATAATCATCAGATTCTCCAAGGTTGAAATGAAGGAAAAAATGTTAAGGGCAGCCAGAGAGAAAGGTTGGGTTACCCACAAAGGGAAGCCCACCAGACTAACAGCAGATCTCTCTGCAGAAACCCTACAAGCCAGAAGAGAATGGGGGTAACATTCAACAATCTTAAAGAAAAGAATTTTCAACCCACAATTTCATATCCAGCCAAACTAAGTTTCATAAGTGAAGGAGAAATAAAATCCTATACAGACAAGCAAATGCTGAGGGATTTTGTCACCACCAGGCCTGCCTTACAAGAGCTCCTGAAGGAAGCACTAAATATACAAAGGAAAACCCGGTACCAGCCACTGCAAAAACATACCACAATGTAAAGACCATAGACACTATGAAGAAACTCCATCAGCTAATGGGCAAAATAACCAGCTAGCATCATAATGACAGGATCAAATTCACACATAACAATATTAACCTTAAATGTAAACCAGCTAAATGCACCAATTAAAAGACACAGACTGGCAAATTGGATAAAGAGTCAAGACCCATCATGTGCTGTATTCAGAAGACCCATCTCACATGCATAGACACACATAGACTTAAAATAAAGGGATGGAGGAAGATTTACCAAGCAAATGGAAAGAGAAAAAAAAGGAGGGGTTGCAATCCTAGACTCTGACAAAACAGACTTTAAACCAACAGAGATTAAAAAAAAAAAGACAAAGAAGGGCACTACATAACAGTAAAGGGATCAACGCAACAAGAAGAACTATCCTAAATATGTATGCACCCAATACAGAAGCACCCAGATTCATAAAGCAAGTTCTTAGAGAATTACGAAGAGACTTAGACTCCCACACAATAATAGTGGGAGACTTTAACACCCCACTGTCAATATTAGACAGATCAATGAGACAGAAAATTAACAAGGATATTCAGGACTTGAACTCAGCTCTGGACCATGCAGACCTAATAGAAATCAACAGAACTCTGCACCCCAAATCAACAAAATATACATTCTTCTCAATACCACATCACACTTATTCTAAAATTGACCACATAATTGGAAGTAAAACACTCTTCAGCAAATGCAAAAGAACAGAAATCATAACAAACAGTCTCTCAGACCACAGGGCAATCAAATTAGAACTCAGGATTAAGAAACACACTCAAGGCCGGGCACAGTAGCTCAGGCCTATAATCCCAGCACTTTGGGAGGCCAAGGCAGGTGGATCAAGGAGGTCAGGAGATCGAGAACATCCTGGCTAACATGGTGAAACCCCGTCTCTACTAAAAATACAAAAAATTAGCCGGGCATGGTAGTGGGCGCCTGTAGTCCCAGTTACTCGGGAGGCTGAGGCAGGAGAATGTTGTGAACCAGGGAGGCAGAGCTTACAGTGAGCCAAGATCACACCATTGCACTCCAGCCTGGGCGACAGAGTGACCAAAAAAAAAAAAAAAAAAGAAGAAGAAACACACTAAAAACCACACAACTACATGGAGACTGAACAACTTGCTCCTGAATGACTACTGGGTAAATAATGAAATTAAGGCAGAAATAATAAGTTCTTTGAAACCATAGAGAACAAAGACACAATGTACCAGAATCTCTGGCACACAGCTAAAGCAGTGTTCAGAGGAAAATTTATAGCACTAAAATGCCCATAGGAGAAAGCAAGAAAGATCTAAAACTGATACCCTAATATCACAATTAAAAGAACTAGAGAAGCAAGAGCAAATAAAATCAAAAGCTAGCAGAAGACAAAAAATAAAGATCAGAGCAGAACTGAAGGAGATAGAGACATTAAAAAAACCTTCAAAAAACCAATTAATCCAGGAGCTGGTTTTTGGAAAAGATTAACAAAATAGATAGACCACTAGCCAGACTAATAAAGAAGAAAAGAGAGAAGAATCAAACAGGCACCATAAAAAATGATAAAGGGGATATCACCACTGATCCCACAGAAACACAAACTACCATCAGAGAATACTATAAACTCCTCTACACAAATAAACTAGACAATTTAGAAGAAATGGATAAATTGCTGGACACGTACACTGTCCCAAGACTAAACCAAGAAGAAGTTGAATCCCTGAATAGACCAATAACAAGTTCTAAAATTGAGGCAATAATTAATAGCCTACCAACCAAAAAAAAGCCCAGGACCAGACGGATTCATAGCCAAATTCTACCAGAGGTACAAAGAGGAGCTGGTACCATTCCTTCTAAAACTATTCCAAACAGTAGAAAAAGGAGAAATCCTCCCTAACTCATTTTATGAGGCCAGCATCATCCTGATACCAAAGCCTGGCAGAGACACAACAAAAAAAGAAAATTTCAGGCCAATATCCCTGATGAACATCAATGTGAAAATCCTCAATGAAATAATGGCAAACCGAAACCAGCAGCACACTAATCCATAACAATCAAGTCGGCTTCATCCCTGGAATGCAAGGATGGTTCAACATATGCATATCAATAAATGTAATCCATCACATAAACAGAACCAATGACAAGAACTACATGATTATCTCAATAGATGCAGAAAAGGCCTTTGATAAAATCCAACACCTCTTCATGGTAAAAACACTCAATAAACTAGGTATTTATGGAATGTATCTCAAAATAATAAGAGCTATTTATGACAAACCCACAGCCAATATCATACTGAATGGGCAAAAGCTGGAACCATTCCTTTTGAAAAGCAGCACAAGGTTGTCCTCTCTCACCACTCCTATTCAACATAGTATTGGAAGTTCTGGTCAGGCAATCAGGCAAGAGAAAGAAATAAAGCGTATTCAAATAGGAAGAGAGGAAGTCAAATTGGCTCTGCAAATGACATGATTTATATTTAGAAAACCCCATTGTCTCAGTCCCAAAACTCCTTAAGCGGATAAGCAACTTCAGCAAAGTCTCACGATACAAAATCGACATGCAGAAATCACAAGCATTCCTATACACTGATAATAGACAGAGAGCCAAATCATGAGTGAACTCACATTCACAATTGCTACAAAGAGAATAAAATACCTAGGAATACGACTTATAAGTGATGTGAAGGATGTCTTCAAGGAGAACTACAAACCACTGCTCAAGGAAGTAAGAGAGGGCACAAACAAATGGAAAAACATTCCATGCTCATGGACAGGAAGAATCAACATCGTGAAAATGGCCATACTGCCCGAAGTAATTTATAGATTCAGTGCTAGTCCCATCAAGCTAATTTCTTCACAGAATTAGAAAAGACTACCTTGAATTTCATGTGGAACCAAAAAAGAGCCCATATAGCCAAGACAATCCTAAGCAAAAAGAATAAAGCTGGAAGCATCACACTACCTGGCTTCAAACTATACCACAAGGCTACAGTAACCAAACGGCTTGGTCCTGGTACCAAAACAAATATATAGACCAATGGAACAGAACAGAGGTCTCAGAAATAACACCACACATCTACAACCATCTGATCTTTGACAAACCTGACAAAAACAAGCAATGGGGAAAGGATTCCCTATTTAATAAATGGTGTTGGGAAAACTGACTAGTCATACGCAGAAAACTGAAATTGGACCCCTTCCTTACACCTTATACAAAAATTAACTCAAGATGAATTAGAGATTTAAACATAAGACCTAAAACCATAAAAATCTTAGAAGAAAACCTAGGCAATACCATTCAGGACATAGGCATGGGCAAGGACTTTATGACTAAAACACCAAACACCTTCCTTACACCTTATACAAAAATTAACTCAAGATGAATTAGAGATTTAAACGTAAGACCTAAAACCATAAAAATCTTAGAAGAAAACTTAGGCAATACCATTCAGGACATAGGCATGGGCAAGGACTTTATGACTAAAACACCAAAAGCAATGGCAACAAAAGCCAAAATTGACAAATGAGATTTAATCAAACTAAAGAACTTCTGCACAGCAAAAGAAACGATCATCAGAGGGAACAGGCAACCTACAGAATGGGAGAAAATTTTTGCAAGCCATCCCTCTGACAAAGGGCTACAAGGAACTTAAACAAATTTCAAGAAAAAAAACCAAACAACTCCATCAAAAAGCAGGCAAAGGATATGAACAGACACTTTCCAAAAGAAGACATTTATGCGGCCAACAAACATGAAGAAAAGTTCATCATCACCAGTCATTACAGAAATGCAAATCAAAACCACGATGAGATACCATCTCATGCCAGTTAGAATGGCAATCATTAAAAAGTCAGGAAGCAACAGATGCTGGAGAGGATGTGGAGAAATAGGAATGCTTTTACACCATTGGTGGGAGTGTAAAGTAGTTCAAACATTGTGGAAGACAGTGTGGTGATTCCTCAAGGATCTAGATCTAGAACTAGAAATACTACTTGACCTAGCAATCCCATTACTGGGTATATACCCAAAGGATTATAAATCATGCTACTATAAAGACACATGCACACGTATGTTTAAGGTAGCACTATTCACAATAGCAAAGACTTGGAACCAACCCAAATGCCCAGCAATGATAGACTGGATAAAGAAAATACGGCATATATACATGATGGAATACTATGCAGCCATAAAAAAGGATGAGTCCGTTTCCTTTGCAGGGACATGGATGAAGCTGAAAACCATCATTCTCAGCAAACTAACAGAAACAGAAAACGAAACACTGTATGTGCTCACTCATAAGTGGGAGTTGAACAATAAGAACATATGGGCACAGGGAGGGGAACATCACACACCAGAGCCTGTCAGGGTGGGGGGCAAGAGGAGGGATAGCATTAGGAGAATTACCTAATGTAGATGACAGGATGATGGATGCAGCCAACAACCATGGCACATATATACCTATGCAACAAACCTATATGTTCTGCACATGTATCCCAGAACTTAAAGTATAATTAAAAAAAAAAAAACAAAACAGTTTTCAACAAATTTGGAGGTTCTTTATGAAAAACTAAATTTCCTTATTCAGGAAATAATCCTTTGAGAGAAAAATAATACCATGTTCAAAGGATCAACTTCCTCAGGAAGAGAATTTAGAGAAAGTTCTTCCTTCCGTATAACAAATCCATGTTTAAATTGCTTTATCAAGAGACCAAGTTCTCACAATTCACTGAATCAAAGCACTCACATGAAAAAATGGCAAATTTTCAGGAGGAAGCCACTCATCTAAACACGGGAGAATCTCAGAAATAATTGTATTAACCACATTAACTAGTAAACTAGATTTTCTGCAATGTGCATGACACCAAAAAAGAATAGTCAACTTATTTTTGTCTAAGAAAGTTTAGACTAAATTACTTTAAGTTTCTTGATTTAACATGACCAAATATGTATATACATATACATACACACACACATATATAGCATGGTATATGGCGTGCTTCTGAATGCAAATTACTCACTTTACCACTGTAAAGAAGAAAGGGTAACACCTTTTCCTCACCCATCACAAGAGTCATGGCCAACAGTCCTATGACAGAAGACAAGTTAGCAAGAAAAAAGCACAACAAATTTATTTAGCAAAGTTTCACTTGACACAGGAGCCTTCAGAAATGAAGACCTGAAGACTCAGGAAAATTTGTACTTGTATGCTAAGTCTGATGAAAGAAGTAGATAGTTATGGAGAAACATGATTAGAAAGGTCTGACCTACTGGTAATCAACTGAGAAGGGAACCCAGCAAGGCCTGTTTGCTCAGATTACTCTTGGCCTCTATGTAGCATACCTTCTCCCTGAGTATGGGGTAGGTCACCCTGGGATGAGGGCCTTATGTCCTACTTTCAGACAAGGTAGGTTGGAGAATTCTTTTATGACCATGCTTCACACAGAAAGGCAGAGTAAGGTCACAGTGCCCTTCTTACTTCTGAGGCCCTCCCAATCCCCTGCAGTTCAAAGTACTTTGGGGTAACATTTTCTAGGCCACAGTGCCACATTGTTTACCACTTTTGTGCCCAAAGAAAGATACTATTCAACCTATAATTTCCGTAGTATGTTTGATGAGATCAAAAAACAATGGATGTGCTTCATAAACTGTCATATTCTAACGTATGATAGCAGTTTTATATATTTACTATAAATATATAATATTTTATTGTATATTTACATTTATTTTACTAATTTATTTGGAGTTTTTTTGTTTGTTTCTTTTTGGTGTGGTTGTTGTTTCTTTAAATGGAGTTTCACTTACGTCCAGGTTGGAGTGCAGTGGCGCAACCTTGGCTCGCTGGAACCTCCACCTCCTGGGTTCAAGCGATTCTCGTGCTTCAGCCTCCCAAGTAGCTGGGATTACAGGTACGCTCTATCATGCCCAGCTAATTTTTGCATTTGTAGTACAGATGGAGTTTTGCCATGTTGGCCAGGCTGGTCTTGAACTCTTGGCCTCAAGTGACCTGCCTGCCTCAGCCTCCCAAAGTGCTGGGATTACAGATGTGAGCCACCATGCCCAGCCTTATTTATTTGTGTGTGTGTAATTGCCTAATAGCTTATACCTTAAGAGAGCCTTAAATAGTATAAGAAAGAAAAGATCAACAAAGGGCAAGACTGTCACATCTGTGTGGCTACAAAATGAAAATATTCCTTACACAGCATATTTCCTACATGATTGACAAGGCTAGTAATCTGCATTCAAAAGCATGTAGCCCATGTACTACAGGCTACATACAGGCTCTCAGGCTAATGATCAGAATAACAATTATGAGTAACTTTTCCTGAATGCTTACTAAGTGCCAGGCACTACACTAAGTGTTGTTTTGTTTTTTGTTTTGTTTTGTTTTTGAGACAGAGTCTCATTGTGTCACCCAGGCTGGAGTGCACTGGTGTGATCTTGGATCACTGCAACCTCTGCCTCCCGGGTTCAAGCGATTCTCCTGCCTCAGCCACCCAAGTAGCTGGGATTACAGGCGCGCACCACCATGCCCAGCTAATTTTTGTATTTTTAGTAGAGACTGGGTTTCACTGTGTTGCCAGGATGGTCTAAAACTCCTGACCTCAGGTGATCCACTGGCCTCAGCCTCCCAAAGTGCTGGGATGACAGGTGTGAACCACCGTGCCCGGCCTTACACGAAGTGTTTTGCATAATGTTATGTGTCTTGTTTAATCCTCATTTTTTGAAGGAGGCTCCTGAGACTCACAGAAGTGAGCTGCACAAAGTCACATGATTGATAAGTGGTCAAGCTGAGGTTCAAATACAGGCCATTGAACTTCAAACTAAAAAACCACGATCATTCCAGGCACCACCTTAAAGTTCTACTTACAAGGGGCCAGCAAGTGGCACACGGCCCAGCACGAAAAAGTGAGTGAGGGCATTCAAACACAAGTCAAATCATGGCATGGGAAAAACAGAAAAACTTTGATGTTCTCCATTTGTTCTTCAGACAAACATAAGAGAGTAGGGCTCAACTGTAAGACAGAAACTGCCCAGCACCATCTGCAGGTGGATTGCATTGTTTGGGGAGGCAGTCACATGACCCAGATCTGCTTCCTGCCTCTGCTTGCAGAAGTCTAACACTCTGAGGGCTGACACCAATCCTGCTTGCAGGATTCTAACACTCTGAGGCTCTGAGGGTGTTGAAGTCCCTGTCTCCCGCACTACCAACCCCACTGTCAGCTTGACCATGAGTGAATGCCTTCACCAATGTAAAAGACCCTGCTAACAGGAAAAAATATGAGCCTGGAGCCTGAACAGGAAGGCTTTCTATTCCACAGATTGGAGGCACTGCTGAAGAAGCTGGCTGAGTTGTGAGGTTCACGAAGTATGAATGTACAGCACCAGGTACCATGCTTGGAGCATATGAAACATGCAACACATGACTACTATTGTTGTACAGGTTTTATTCCCACACTCTCTGTAACAAAATATAGTCATGTGTCTTTTTAAAAAAAATCCGTGTTGGATTCTAGTGCTGAAAAGAGGAGAAGCTACCACTAATATAGTATGAGAGAGTGGTAGACAGAGAGATCCCTGGGGACCCACATTTTCAGGGAGAAACCCCAATTCTTTCTGCCCTTCAAGAAGTGGCACATAGCAGAAAGTGAAATCATTCATTGGACAGCTTGATTGGAAACTGTGATTTATAGTGCTGGGATCTTTTTGCCACAATAGCCTAATCTAAATCAGGCCATTATTTCATACAGCCATTATTTCATAAAGTTTTACATTTTAACCTGTAACTCAGGTACCAAGTTTCCTCAAGCTACACATTCCCACAAATTAACAACAATATCATTGGTTTGACATTATAAGTACAAAAAGAGCTATTTTTTTAAGAAAAACAGTTATAAGCTGATATATCATTTTCAACACACCCTATATATAAAGTTGCTGTGTTTCAGAGGTTATTTGGATTATTTTAATCTATTGAAAAAAAAAAGCTAACACGACACTTTTGGACACTTCAGCCTCCTTTTTCTTTGCTTTGATGGTGTTCTTTTCTCCTTTTCTCCCTCTAGTTTTATCTCTGTTCAAAAGCAAGATTTTAAATCCTGTAAGTAGAAATTGGAACAACTTCTGGGCTTTGCACAGCATCTAGCTAGTTCTTCAGGATATTCTTTGTTCTATTTTTTAACATACATTTTTAAAGGTAATAATAAACTAAACTTTGACCTTTAAAATCTTCAAATAAATCAATCAGCAAGAGAAATAACTAGGTAAAGAGCAGAATGGAAAACAATCAAACAAGGCTGGAAAGTCATAGAAAATTCCTAAAATGGTGTGTGTGTGTATGTGTGTGTGTGTGTGTGCATGTTGTTCTTATTGTTCGTTTGTATATGTGTGATTTGAGCAACATTTGAGTAAAAAAAAAAAAAAAGAAAGAAAATGAGGAAAGTGCTAGTTGCCTTTGAAGTCATTTCATAAGGCAAAGATTTGTAAAGCAAAGGAAAAGAGAAAGGGGTCGTGCAATCAGTGCCATTCCCTGAGCCCCTGCCTGCACCAGCCAGCTCTAGCCTCAGCAGGGCCCTTGTCTGGGCATTGTCCCTTGGGCTCTTTGTTCTTAGTTGCCAAGAGAAAGCGGTCATTGTTTCTCTATTTCTCTTCCTTTTTTTTTTGTTTTTTATTTGTTTCTTCTTCTTCTCTTCCATCTCCTCATCTTTTTCCCTATTCTCCTTCCTTTGCTTTTAAATCCAGTTTGGTATAGAGGTTCTTCCTTGGTTTACTTACAAGCATGTTTCTTCTCCTGGTACAAATAACTTTCTTTGATCAAAGTATGACCTGTGAATCAAAACTCCTGCTACCAAAGTCCCTTGTTGTACCACACTAAAACCTACAATGTCCTCCCTGAAGTTGTTTTTGTGGCTCAATGAGCATAAGAGCCAAGTCAAAGCCAGATACAAGATGAGTTCAATTGCCACACATATTTGAGGCTAAGGGAAAATTACTTCTGGGGGAAATAATGTGTTGGCTTAAATTCATATGAAATGTAAATGACTAATATCAAATATTTTGCTGAAGCAGTGATTGATGGAAAAAAAAGAGTGCAGAGAGAAAAGGGTGTCAAGCCCTTTAAAAGGAAGGGAGCTCTCAGTAGATGGCAGAAAATTATGCAGAAAACATAGGCTAGTTCACTGAAGGCCAACTGGGTATGGAGTTTCACTTTGCCTTGAACTTGCTCTACCCTTCAATGTCAGGGTTATGTAAAAGTGTCCAGTTATGGTCATTCAGAATCAGACAGAGCATAAACACCTCTCAGAAAAACGGGAAGTGTCTACAGAGCATCATAGAATGCCAGACAGTCTAATGGTCTAATTCAGCCTCACAAAAATGTGGCTTCACTGTCCTACTCTAGGCGGCTATCTGAACTTTTCAGATGAATAATAAGAGCTAAGGAAGTTATTCCACACAGTCTGTGATTGAATCTGTAGCAGAGTTTGTCTGAATTGGTTCAACATCCTTATGAGTTCTCTTCCTGTTAACCAAGAAGTCCACAGGCCCACCATCAAAATGCTTGCTCACTTTGCCTCTCTCGCTCCCACTTTCTCCTTTTCTCAATCTCTCTCTCTCTCTCTCTCTCTCTCTCTCCCTCTCTCTCTCTGTCTGTCTGTCTCTGTCTCTCTCTCCCCAACATACACCTCAGGTTTGGGTCAGCCAAGAACTCCTAACCCCAGTGCAGCTCCTGAAGCCCCAGACAACTACCTTCTCCTGGGATACTTAGGCAAAGCTGGAATTTCCAAGTTTGTCACAAGACGGTTTGTTGGGTGCATCCCACCCCCTTGCTTGCCTAGCAAATTGCATTGCTCTGTGATGACTTTACTTTTATGGACCTTCTACATTCTCCGGAATTTAATGGCCCAAATTTGCACTAGACCCATCTAACTCCAAAAGTCCACAGCAAGAAGCAATTTGTCATTTGCTCAGAACTCATTCTAATGTTGCATTTTCTAGGGAAGAAGGTTAGTTGGTTTGTAAAATCAAAATTTCTTACTAAGGCTTAGTTGCCTCTTCTGAAATTTTGCTTCCATAGCTATGTTATGGCATTATTCTCAAGGGATTACGAAAGGTCTCCCTATATCCTTTTCCTTCAGGAATGTCAATAATCTACTATAGCTTTTCTATAAATAGTAATAGCCTCACTTATTGAATGCTTATTATGGATCAGGCACTACACATTTGTCAGATCATTTATGGTAAAAAAAAAAAAATTCCTATAGCCAGTCCAACTACTATTCCCATTTTACAAATGGTAAAATTGAGACTCAGTGAGCTTGAGATACTAATTAGTGGAGCCAAGCTAGGGTACAAACTCAGGCAGTCTAACTTTAGAAGCCTGTGAGCTTAAACACTACACTCTCATGCCCCATACGTGCTTCTAACCATTATATAATGCCGCTACATAATTCTTTTACACAAAACTGGGAGCTCCTCCCATGTAATTTGTGTGCAGATTTACTCAACTTTATATTCCCGTAGGGCCTGGCATGTAGGAAGATGGCCAGCATAAAAGCCACAAGATGGCCAGCAGAGAGATATGAAAGCTCCCTGGTTGGCACACAGAACATTCTCCCACGTCTTCCCATTACATGATCTGTGTTCATGGCTAGCGACAGTGCCCTAGGAAAGATAAGCTAAACAAGACTCTGCAGTGTCACTTGGAATAAATGAAAGTTCCTTTCTTCATCTCTGGACTTTACAATGGGGCAGTTCCCAAACTTCCCAAACAGAATTGCTGTCTCAGCACATTTTCCCCAAGCCCACATTCTTACTTCTTAAAGAGAACCAGGCTTGAAGCAGAAATGAGAGCTCTCCTTTCTTGATTTCCCTAAATCCCTATCCTTGCAGTCTGTTCTGGCTCCAAACATGAGCAGTGCTCACTCTGGCCATTTCTGAGGCCCAGGTGAATTTTACCCACAAAGGAAACGATTGTGTTACCCCATCTACATCAGTAAGGATGATCTATGTTGTTATTCAGTTGGCTACTTCTGGCGATGATGCTTTTAAACGTGACTAGCTCCCCTTTAGATAATTTCCAATGTATTTGGAATGTAACATAACAGAACACATTGTGTAAAACTATGCATAGCAAAACATTTCTCCAACAGCGATTTCAGTGGACCAGAGTCTGCTTATTTCAGAAGCCCCTGGATGCCTTAAGAATATTTGTCTCATTATCCCCATTATTTTCCCCTCCAGGGAACCATCCCTAATAAACTTTGCTATGTCTCTTCTCCCGGCTAGTTTTAATATGAGCCAGGGGAAAGATTTCAGAAAAGCAAGAGTTCTTTTCTGCCTGGGCTTGCAAAATTGTCGTTTGCTGCAGATGCATCTGTTAGTAATGATTGAGACAATCTGTGCAGCATAAGACAACTTGTTGAGAGATGACTCTAAAAAGATCCTCTTCCAATAAATGTTTAAGCTCTTAGTACCTTTCCGAGACAGCAGGATCATGAATTTAATGTCCCCAGAGGATGAGATGATGTCTTCTCACTTGGCATGGCCATCTTAAAGTAATGCTTATACCTTGGAACAAGAGGTCCTTGAGAACTTCAGGGGCCCCAAAACTATAAATATTACCTGAAAGGATACTTCAGGTTCAAATACCATTCCCAAGTTCTGGCCCTCTCTGATAAGCTCAGGATAATTGAGTTTAGTAAAGATGCTCGTTGAGAGGACTGGAATCCCTCAGCCTTCTTCACGTGGCCAAGAAGACCTTAAGTCTAAAATCAAATTTTCAGGAGGCTGAGAACGTCAGAAAACTATTAGTTCTCTAACCCACTTCTCCTCTTATCATCTTTTTGCCTCTGTCTGGAAATGAAATCAGCATGGTTTCCATCCAGAGATTTAGAGTAGTCTGGGTATAATACCAGGCCTAATGGGCCCAAGATAAAACTGGAGTCACCTTCGGGTGTCCCATTTCCCTGGCAGCTTTACTTGTCAACACAGCACATTAGCTGATAAGGTAAGTTCCCTCTACTCAAGCAGGGACTACAGACTCTGAGGAGTGTAAGGTGACATGCAGGAGGACAAGAAGCACAGGAAAACCATGGTACATTTTCCTGGAGTACCAATAGAAGAGGAAATGTCACTATTTTTGGAGCATTACAAACTAGAGTAAAATGCAAACTTGTAGTAAAATGCAAAATTCATGGACTTTTAAAATAAAACTTAAAACTGCAAATACATTTTGAGCTTCAGGCAAGAGCTTCCCACTCCTTGCCTAGATCTCAGGGGGTCAAAATATTTGCTTTCCTCCTCCATTAGGGGTGCTTTGATGGGTATTTGAGAAAAACTGTCCAAATGTACCTCTCCCAGGGCTACTGACATTTTAACAAGGTACTCGTATTGAAAAAAATAAAATAAAATCTGTTACTAAAAAAAGAAAAAAAAAAAGAAAAAGTAAAAAATGAAAGAAATGTTTACAGGAGTCTTCATATAGTTATGGCATTACAGTTGGCTCCTCATATCTACGAGTTTGCATCTTCAGACTCAATCAACCATGGATTGAAAATATTCCAAAAAGTTAAACAAAATAAAAAAATAATAAAACAATAAAAAATACAAATTTAAAACAATACTGTATAACAACTATTTACATAGCATTTACATTATATTCAGTATTATAAGCAATCTGGAGATGATTTAAAGTAGACAGGGGGGATGTATGTAGGTTATATGCAAATACGACACCATTTTATATAAGGGAAATGGACATCCATGGATTTTGGTGTCTGTGGGGGTCCTGGAACCTACAACTATGACAATAGTCCTCAATACACCTCATTTTATGTAAAAGTAGAATCTGAGGTCCAGAAAGGTTTGGTAATTTGTCCAACATCACATAACCTTAGGTGGCAAAGCCAAGAGAGGCAATGAGCAGAAATAGTGAAGTAAGAAGGGCCTTGGCTGGACCCCTCACATCATTGTCCACAGACAGCCATCTGCTCCACCACATGAAAGGGCCACCGGATCTGCCCCCAGATGCTGTGTCACTGCAGCTTTCCGGGCCTGTCCTGTGGAGGATGCTTCCCACCCCACCAACAGCACAACGGCAGCCTCCTAGACCCGGGGAGGGAGAGTCAGCTTAGGTTTATTCTCTCAGTATACATCTCTGTTGAACTTCAGTGATCCCTCCAGCCTAGCTGGGGATAGTTTTGTCGAGACAGACCTATTACTCTTCGCCAGTAGAAAGGAGGTCCTTGAAGGGATTGCATGGAAATTAGAAAAATGAGCGACCTGAGGACGCACATGACTATTTTGGTCCTCAATCTCTCATTCTCTCTGTGTGTCTCGCTCAGACCCTGATTCCCAAATCTACCACTTTCTTCCTCAGTTTCTATTTCTTTCTGTCTCTGTTTGTTTTCTTTCTACTCTCTTTCCACCCTCCCCTTCTTCTTCTATTTTCCCTTTATTTGATTTGAAAAAAATATATCATTTGTAACAAGCCTGAGGCTATAAGCATCACAATATGTAATTAAAATACGTAAAGCAAGTGACAGCTTTAGTACATTGCTTGGAGTTTTATTGCATATTTATTAATATGTCTGCAATTTAATTGGAAAGATTTCAGCCTAGTCTGTCAGGTATGCTTATATGCTAGTCTAGGCTTCCACTCCAGGAGAAGTCAGCCACCTTAATGGAAAACTCATACTTCTGGGGTGCTCTGTTGGCAAAGTATCAGAATGGATGCCTCTAGAAACAGCTACTAAAAAAATGCTTCTTCTTTCTGTATCTCAATCAGCACCCAATATTTTGTTAATTAGCATAGTGAGTTTTAGAACTATTTAAAGGGGCTACTTATTCAATAAATTAATGACTTTCTAATGGGCATATCACAGGATTTTTCACATATTTATTCTACTCCTTAAATACCCTATTTTATAGCAGTGGATTCTGAGGTTCAAGAATGTTAGAAATGGGCTTTGTTGGTAAAACTGTGTTCAAGATATATATATGTTGGTTAAAATATTTAAGACACTCTCCCCACCCATGTTTAAACAGGGTATCAGAACTAACCAGGCCTATGGATGATCTCTTTTGAGATGATGCCCAGGGCTTGTTTTCTGAATGGCCCCATGTCCAGCCATTAGCCAGGAGGATCTCTGCTTGCCTGAACTGCAGTTGGAACAGAATCCTGCCTCTGGAATATCTTCACGTCCACCTCAAGTGGACTTGTCATGCAAGTGGGGATGCATGCACACAAAAGTACAGAAGCCTAGGATACCATTATGTTTGCAGAGCAGATTATCGGAGCTGTTTTGTGCCTACTTACATGACTGCTGCGTGAATGTTCACATGTGTGGCAGAATTTGGCCTAAGATCTGCTTTCATGATAACTTGATAGGAAGGTTATGAGGCAATAGCTAACCCACACCCACCTCAAACTTCATCAGAGGTTCTTGTTACCTACCAAAAAGGACTTGAGAATTGTGTGTTAGGTTAGTTCATAACAAAACTGTAAGAAAACAAGCAAAGGTAGCATTGTTTCCAATTTCTGCTGCCTCCAGAGGACTCTGAGAAGGAAACATGGAGAAGAGCTTGTCTAACAACAGCACCATGTACTAAGAGACTGAGATGGAAACCTAGGTTCCCTATAGCTACCACCCATTATCTATTTAATTTTGGGCAAGTCACTTAACCCTGTGAGTCTCGAGTGCTGCATCTGTAAAGTAGCAATAATTGTTTATTTGCACCAAGTGTTTCTTGAACTTTGGAAGTTATTATTCAAAGAAGTTGTAGCTTTGCTTTTGGGTAAAGATATACTTCCATGACTTCAAAATATTCCAACTCCTTTTTTTTTAATCATTGGAGATTTTTTTTGGTTACAGCTTTATTGAAATATAATTCACACACCACTCAATTCAACCATTTAAAGTACACTGCTCAACAGCTTTTAGTATATTCATAGAGTTGTGAAACCATCACCATAAGCAATTTTAGAACATTTTATCACCCCAGAAAGACACCCTATATCCTTTTGCTATCGCTCCCTAATCTCCCCATTCTCCCTCAGCATTAAGCAATCACTAATTTACTTTCTATCTCTATGTCTCTGCTTTCTTCTGCGGGGTGGGGGGGGGACCAAGTCTTACTTTGTCGTGAGAGCTGATCTCGGCTCACTGCAACCTCTGCCTCCTGGGTTCAAGCAATTCTCCCATCTCAGCCTCCTGAGTACTGGGATTACAGGTGCCTACCACCACGCCTGGCTAATTTTTGTATTTTCAGTAGAGATGGGGTTTTGCCATGTAGGCTAGGCTTGTCTTGAACTCCTGACCTCAAGTAATCCACCCACCTCAGCCTCCCAAATTCTATGTCTCTACTTTCTGGCAATTCTGGATATTTCATGTAAATGGAACCACACAACATATGAACATTTGTGGCTGGCTTCTTTCACTTAGCGTGATGTTTTCAAAGCTCATTTATGCTGTAGCATGTATCAGTACTCCACACCTTTTATAGTTAAATAATATTCCAGTGTATGGATATACCACATTTTATTTATTAATTCATCAGTTGATGGACATTTGGCTTGTTTCTACCTTTTAGTTATTATGGATAATGCTGCTAGGAACATTTTATGTGCAAGTGTTTGTGCAAACAGATGTTTTCATTTCTCTTGAGTACATACCTGGCGGGGAGGGTGGAATTACTGGGTTGTATGGTAACTCTGTGTTTAGCCTTTTAAGGAACAACCAGACTGTTTTCCAAAACGGCTGCATCATTTTACATTCCCACCAGCAGTGTATAAGGATTCCAATTTCTCCATATCCTTACCAGCACTTGTTATTTTTTGTTTTTTAATTATAGTGGGTATGAAGTGTATCTCATTTTGGTTTTCATTTGCATTTCCCCAATGGCTAATAATGTGTTGTGCGTCATTTCTTGTGCTTGTTGGACTTTTATATATCTTTTTTAGAGAGATTTCTATTCAAATCCTTTGCCCATTTTAATGTCTGGTTATCTAGTATTGAGCTGTAAGCATTAATACTCTAGATATAAGTCCCTTATCAAATATATGATTTGGACATTTACTTCTCCCTTTCTGTCAGTGTTTTTTACTTTGTTGTATTCTTTGAAGAAGAAGGGAAGTTTTTAATGTTAGAGAAGTCCAATTTATCTATTTTTTTCTTTTGTTTGTGCTTTTCGTGTCACATCTAAGAATCCATTGCCAAATCTAAGGTCACAAGATTCACCCCTATGTTTTCACTTAAGAGTTTTATAGTTTTAGCTCTTACCATTAGGTCTTCAATTCATTTTGAGTTAATTTTTGTATATCGTTTAAAGTGGTAATCCAACTTCATTCTTTTGCATGTGGCTATACAGTTACACCAGCATGATTTGTTGAATAGAACATTCTTTCTCCTTTTAATGAACTTGGTACCTTTGTTGAAAACCAATTTACCATAGACATGTAGGTTTATTTCTAGATTCTCATTTCTATTCCATTGATCAATATGCCTATCTTTGTCCCAGAACCACACTGTCCTGATTACTGTTACTTTGTAGTAAGTTTTGAAATTGGAAAGTGTGAGTCCTCTAACTTTGTTCTTTTTCAAGATTGTTTGGGTTATTCTGGGTCCCTTGCATTTCCACATGAATTTTCAACTCCTTCTTGTCTCAAAAAGGAAAACTATTCTAGTGTTAGTGGGTTGCAACATCTATAAATGGCTTTTAATTGTTGCCTTCTTTAGACTTAAAAGCAAAGAAATCTAAAATTTCTATAGTTCTGTGTCCTTAATATAGTAGGAATTTCCTGAAAACAAGTTTATCAAAGACTGAACATTCTTTAAATTTTCTCTTGCACAATTTCTTCTCATTTCCCTAATGAGAGATCTTTTAAAACTGTTGGGCTTGAGAAGCTGCTTGCTAAGAATGCTCTCAGACACTTGGCCACATCGTCCTTAATTTCAGGCTTCTAGAGGCTCTCACTAGCCAGAGAAAAAAAGACAGCCAACAAGAATTAGTCCAATATCAATTCAGCAATCTGAAGAAAAGAATAATCTTTTAAAAACATTCTCTGAAACCACTCTCTTATTTAAAATTCTTGATTCAGGCATTACCTAATAAAGCTGTTTGCCCTTACCCTCCCCACTTCACCCCCACGGGATAATGCAATGGTCTCCAGAACCCATGTGAAAATTCTCTCTCAAATGAGCACATTGAGAGGCAAGGAAAATGGCGTTGAAAGCGGTGGAAACCTGCAGAGAGGAGAGGAAAGGATGGCGAGCACAATAAGAGCATAAACCAATAGGAGCAGAGAAGGGAAGAGAATGAAGAAGAGAAAGGGAAAGTGGAGCTCAGAAAGGGAGAGAAGCATATGGCAGGTATCAATTATTTACCATTTATGTACAATAAAAAAATGCACTTTAACTACAGGAAGAGCACCGAATCCACTCAATAACCATTTAAAAGCATATGGAAATAAAACATAGCCATTTAAAGGGTTGTAATAAACGTGCAATGCTTTTTGTAATGCCCCTGAAAGAATACAAGTGTTAAGCCTTGGTAAATTACACTTAAAAGTAAGTGTAACATAAAAACGAAATTAGACATACAAATAACCTCACACTTGGGCATTTTTTTAAAGTCTCTTTCAAACAGTTAATTAGAAAAGCCTCTAAGGAGCATAACTTTTCTTTTTCCCATATTTTCTTCTTTTAACAATAGAGTCAAGCAAATGGCAGGAGCAAATAAACACAGATCTGGGACGTAGGAAAGGTCTGCATCATGTTGTCTGCTCTGAAAAAGGGAAAACGGGGGAAGAAAATAAATAGATGGCACTATTGGAACTATTCCCTTCATTTATTAGAGAACTGAATGAAAGCCTTTAAACAAAGGTCACAAAAAATATGTAGCTGGCATCATAGGCTCTGTTTCCCAATTGCACATTTTAATAGATTCAATGTTCTCTTCAAAATGCACTAGCCAATCAGAAAGTACTCTCGACCTCATGTGCCCATTCTTCATTAACATCTGCTGTGGAAAACAGTCATGGTTCCAGTAAACCAGGCCCAGCATGGTTCAGCCTTCAAGGGGAGAGAATTGAAAGGAGTTTTGCTCTGAGGGGGCTGTGGCTATGAGATCCCAGATTAAAGCAGGGGGCTGTGAGCAGCTGTGTTCCAGCCTGCAAATTCCACATAACAGCTCTAATCACAAACCAGAGTTCTCTCATCAATGAGGAGCATATTGTCTTTGCCACCCCATCCAGTTGGTCCCCTGATCTCTTCTGTATTTGGAGCATAGTACATGATACATATATAATTTTATGAATGTTGCAGCTTGGGGTTTTCAGGAAGCTGATTCTGAAACAGAGATTAGTGTGTAGAACATTTTTAGGGAGTGCTGTTAGGATTTAACTCTTAGGAAAAGAAAGGGGAGAAGAGGGCACAGGAGAGGAGGGGAGGGGAGGGAAGGGAAGGGAAGCGGGTAAGACTAGGCAGAGGGAGAAAGCTGGGCTACAGTGAAGTTTCAGTGAACATCTCGCTGGCCCACTGGGGAATTCTGAAGATGGACTGAACTCTCAGTGCTGTTCCAGCTGGGGAGAGAGCCAGGCCTCTCTACCCCTTCATCAGCCAGTCATTGGATGCAGCTGCCCAGGAAGGGGCTGTGACCTGTTAGAGGCTGCTCTCCTCATCTGAGACATCCCTGAAAGGAACTGAATGCTGTGAGCCATCTGCCTGCGGCCCAGTGGCTGGGAAGTCAGACCAAGTCCTGAAAGATGACTGAGCAGCACATCTCCGTATCCAACCCAGACACCAAATAGAAAAGTCCCGCTCGGGTTCCTGTGTGCATTCAGGAAACATTTGTTGTATCACTTTAATGGGCATGGAACGGATCTGTGATTATGGATTACTTTAATGTTTGCCAGCAAGTCTTCAAGCACAGAACACAAAGAGTTTTGGGCCCATTGCCTTACTCAAGTTCTCTGTGAGGCAGTACTGCATCAAGGACTCGCCTGCCCATTTTACACATTGGAAAACTGACAGCAAAAAGCAATTGACCAGAGTCTTTGACAGGCAAGCCCTTCAGTGTTTAAAATAAAAAGGCATCTTGAGGAGATGATAGTAAACCTTGCCTGGAAAAATAGCCAATGCATTGACGTAGGGTTACAGGTGGACATGAAAAGGGAGGATGTAGCTAATGAGAAATACCCTAGAGCTCTAAATTCTTTCTTCCTCCCTGGCTTCTTTCTATCTTTGCAGATGCTGGAGGGCACGATATAGTCAATAAATTATACTCTGACCCCATTTTCTAAATTTCATTAAAAACATTTTTTTTTTCTGTATCTAAAAATGCCTCTCTCAACTCTTACAAAGACACTCCTGGGTCTGTGTTATTACCCAATAAGTAACCTGCTACTGTGCGCGCTGACTGTAATCAAGCCTGTGCCGCCATCCTAACAATGCACCTAAGTGTGCCACAGACCTCCAGTGCTCACCCTGTTGTGTCATTTCACTTAATTAATAAGCGGAACAAAGATTTCAGAAAAGGGAGAAATTCGATTACGCAGCACTGTAATGGCACTCAAGTCTGCTGTAAAGACTGAGTGGGGTCTACCCCCTTAAAATCTCCATTTGCTCCACCATTGTACAGTAGAAATGTCAGCGTGACTCCCCGCATGTCCCCTTTTAGTTGACCTTTAGCTGCATCTCTCAGTAATACTAAACCATTAGTCATGCCTGGGTCAGTGATGTGTCAATAACAGAATAATTATTGAAGATAGCCTTAAGAGGAAGGACAGCAGCGTCAAATCAGCATTAGCTCAACTCAAACCGCCACCAGGGCTTGTTGAATAAATGAATGCATGTCTAATAAAAGGCCTCTTTACATCTGGAGACCTAAAGACTGTTGATTCCATTAATCCAAAGGGTTATTTGTAGCTGCTAAACACGTTTTTAGACCAATAAGTAGCAGGCTTTTACTCCTGCCGACTGCAACCCACCCTTCTCAAGTAGAACAAATTTACTGTACTTAATGGCTCTGGCATTTTAAAAGGAAGTTAGTCAGCAGGGCTGTTTGGAACATCTGCACCTTTGCAGAACACTGGATGCAGGGGAGACACTCTTCCCACTCACAGCAGATGCAACCAGGGTGCCTCCAAACTCTGCGCTAGACCTCTGGTGGAAACCAAACAGCGAGGTGCTAATAAAAGAAATAAGGGACACTCAGAGAGGCAGCACAGCTCAACAATTAACATCAGAAATTAGAAATTAACATCAGGAAATAGACATCCACACAGGGAGAGCACCACGTGAAGATGGCAATCGTGCTGCCAGAAGCCAAGGAACTCCCGGAAGCTGGGAGAGAGGCCTGGAACACATCCTTCCCCAGCACCTGATGGGGAGCATGGCCCTGCTGATACTTTCATCTTGGACTTTTAGCCTCCAGACTGGTGAGACAATAACCGTTTATTGTTGAAGCCTCGCAGTTTGTGCCATGCAGTACTTTGTTATGCCAGCCCTGGCAAACTAATACACTGGGGTAATAACTTGCAGCCAGCAGGCCTTGTGCAGAATTCTATCCTCATCATTTACTTGTTGTGTCATCTTGGGCAAGTTACTTAAAATCCTTGACCCTCTCGTTCCTATAAAACCAGTACAATGATACATGGTTTATCTGTCTCACAAATTTATTATTGGGATCAAAACTTTACATACACAAAAGCATTTTCCAAACTCTAACAGAGCCCATGGAAGGAGAGAGAGCTCAAGCTAGGAAATGTAATACAGATGCTCAATAGCAGTCTTTATACTGTGACAGTCTTCATTAAAAGCAATATATAATATTTCTGTAAAGATTGTTGATTTTTTTAATGAGAAGGTGTTTCTTCGATGTTCATTGTAACCAGAATAAATCCCGTGGTCCCTCAGGCCCAGTTGTTGCGTAGAGCTCAGTTGCATTTGAACTTTAAAGAAAAGTTCAAAAAACAAGTGACTTTAAAGGGCAGTCATCTGTAGCCTTGATATGATGTAATAAAAATAGCACTTTACCTCTGTGGTCTTCCTCCTCAAAACCTAGAACCCCAGTTTAGCCATAAGAAAAACATCAGGCAAATTCCAATAAAGGAACATCCTACAAAATACCTGACCAGTACTCCTCAAAACTATTAAGATCATCAAAGGAAAGCTTTAAAAACCACCACAGCCAAAAAGAGTCTATGGACACATTACAACGAAATGTTATGGGGTATCCTGGATAGGATCTGATATCGTTTGAACGTTTGTCCCCTCCAAATCCCATGTTAAAATGTGATCCCTAGTGTTGGAGGTGGGGCCTATAGGTGGTGTTTTGAGTCATGGGGGTGGATCCCTCCTGAATGGCTTGGTGCCCTCCCTATGGTAATGAGTTACCATGCGAGCTGATTGTTAAAAGAGTTTGGAAACTTCTCCCCTCTCTCTTGCCCCTTCTCTTGCCTGTGACACACTGGCTCCCCCTTTTGCCTTCCCCATGAGTGAAAGCTCCCCAAGACCTCACCAGAAGCCAAGCAGATGCTGGTGCCGTCTTGTACAGCCTGAAGGACTATCAGCCAAATAAACCTCTTTTCTTTATAAATTGCCCAGTCTTAGGTATTTCTTTATAGCAACACAAAACAGGCTAACACAGGAGCCTAGAGCAGGAAAAAGACTTTATGTAAAAAACAAAATCTGAATAAACTATGGGATTTCATTAATAATAATGTAAACATTGGTTCACTGATTATAACAAATGTATCATACTAATGTAAGATGTTAATAACAGGTGAAACCAATCACAGGGATATGGAAACTCTCTGTACCATCTTCTCAATTATTTTGTAAATCTAAAACTGTTCTAAAAAATAAAGTTCGTTTAAAAAAAAAAGCAATCCCAATGCTTTTATCTTTTGAAGAGTATTAGAGAAAATTAAATGTATGACTCACAAAAACTATTTATTTATTTATTTATTTATTTATTTATTGAGACAGAGTCTCGCTCTGTCACCCAGGCTGGAGTGCAGTGGTATGATCTCAGCTCACTGCAACCTCCACCTCCCGGGCTCAAGCAATTCTTTGCCTCAGAGTCCCAAGTAGCTGGGTGCCTGCCACCACGCCTGGCTAATTTTTGTATTTTTTGTAGACACAGGGTTTCGCCATGTTGGCCAGGCTAGTCTTGAACTCCTAACCTCAAGTAATCCACCCACCTCAGCCTCCCAAAGTGCTAGGATTACAGGCACGAGCCACCACACCCAGCCACAAAAACACTTTTAAAAAACCTCCATATCCTCTTCTCTCTAGGTATTGATAACTTCTCCAGAGCCTCTTACTCTCTCAAATCTGTACACTGCATACGCATGCACACACACACACACACACACACACCCTGCCTGAAACGTGTGGCTTTTTTGTCTCCCTGCTGATACAGTGCCATCTCCACTGTTTCCATTCTCCATCAAGAGACAGCCCTTCTAGAACACCTGGGGACTCAGTAATTCCATGTCCCTGTTCCTCCCTCACTGCTCACGAAAAAAAGTATGAGGCATTCCCTGGAATATGCAGTTCTTCTCCGTGTCTGTCATTCAACCCAGCAACACCGTAGCCCCCACTTTGCCTTTTCACCTCTTTTGGGATAAGGTAGTAATTGGAGTCTCCAGAGGGGGGTTGTTTTCATGAGTAGGTTTTTTCCCCAGGGCTGTTATAACTAATTATCTCAAATTTGGTGGTTTAAAATAACAGAAATGTATTCTCTTGCAGTTCTGGAGACTGTGGAGGAAAAGTCTGAAATCAAGGTGTTGGCGTGGCCATACTTTCTCCAAAAGTTCCAGGGGAATATTCTTCCTTCACTCTTCTGGCTTCTAGTGGCTCCAGCTGCTTCTTGGCTTATGGCAGCCTGACTCCAATGTCTGCCTCTGTCTTCATGTGGCCTTCTCCCCATGTGTCTTAAAGCTCCTTCTCTTTTCTCTTATAAGAACACCAGTCATTGGATTAAGGATCTGCCCTAAATCCAGGATGACCTCATCTTGAAATCCTTAACTTAATTACAACTATTAAGACCCTCTTTCCAAACAAGATCACATTCACAGGTACCAGAGGTTAGGACTCAGATGTGTTTTTTGGGAGGAAGACACAAATCAACCACTACAATGAGCATCCACATAGGATACACAAATTCTCTAACATTGGGCTCAGTCTGAGATTTCTAACCATATGGCTAGTCCTCAAACCTCTAGGTCAACAATTCTCCACCTTTGTTCTTGCCAAGTCACTGCCCAACCTACAGAACCATCAGACATGCCCATGAATCGGGGTAGATCTTTATCTCCTTATCTAAGTCTCTTTTTGTTCAAACTGGTTAACAAGATGTAGCAAACTGAAGGGAAGGTGCACAGACCAGACCTTCAGTTTGAATTGGAGAAGGGTCATAAAAAGGAGCTGTGCTTAACTTGCTGTAGCTCCACATACTTAGGACAACTGGCATTAAACATGCGATGCTATTCAAAATACTCTAACCCGGTTGATGACTGCTAAGGATTAGATTTGGGACAATTACGTGCTAAAGTGATTATTTTGTTGGAGACAATGGAGTGCAATGTCCTCTGAATAAAATAATGGTTCTACTATTAACCCTTCTGAAAAAAAGTGCAACCTCTGGCCTTAAATATTTGAGGCCAGGCTTTCTAGAAAAGTGGATTTCTGCTTCCAAATGTAATCCACTTTCTATTACATTGCATTGCCTCTCAAAATATCCCCAGACAAGGGAAACTAGAGCCCACCACTAAAATATATGTTGGGACATATTCAAGTGCCACATAATTATACACTGAGAAAATATTTAACCACACTTTCAGGTCAGCATTTTTATTTTATTCTCTAAGATTATTCAAATTTTAGAAAAATGAGAAGAATAGAACTGAGACCTTTTTGTTCCATTACTCCTGAATCAAGAAGACCTCAGTATTCTTCTTTTTTGTGTCTCTTTTTTCTTTACTAAGAAATTTGTCACTCATGCTGTTTCTCTGACAATCAATTCATTGATCTTCACCATTCCACTCCAGGAATATTTGAAATGCAAATGAGGTCACAGGTCTCTTTTCCATTAAAAAAGGGTCGTTTAGAAACAGTAAAATAGTGCAGTTCTATAAATCCTCCATCTTTCTAATATGTGTACATACCAACCTTTTTTTTTCTTTAATTTTTTTCTCTTTGTCAGAGCAGAAAAATAAACTGCTAGCAGAAGCATACACTAGTTAATCTCCCAAAACACAGGAAATCACTATATTGAAAGAATCTTTATTCATTTGACTGAAACCCTTCAATTTCTTAGACACTAAACATCGGCAGACTTAGCAAAGCTCTTTGTATCTATCATCTACTCATGCATCATTCATGTAAAAGGTGACCTGGGTCCCATTAGTTGACTAGCTGATCTGAATCTTTTGGGTTACTCAGATAAGTCATTTCTAGTGGTCCTCCTTTTAAAATTAATGGAATAGAACAGAGTACATGCTACTTAAAAGAATACCCTGCTGGGAATTTCTCACTAAAGTAAGCCTAATTCTTTTCTGTATTTCGCCTTTCTTTCCCACCCTTATTTTTGCTTTCATTCCAAAGAACTGTATTTCTGAATTTATTTCAGATCCAGGAGTACAGAAGATCAATGTCAAGGCCCCAGCTGGGACTCAACATACATGAATTTGAATCAGTAACCACCTTCTGGTACAAAGCCTCCTTCTCTCAAAGGAGAGAAGGAGCTGTCTTTCTGCTCAAGGTTTTTGGTGAAGCCCCATGAGAACAATGACCCAGTCACTGCTTGGAAGCCCTGTTGATCAGAGCCTCATAGATAGTCAAGGCTTTCCCTATAACACCCTACAGATCAGAGCAATTGCTCATTTCCTTATTTGCCATGCAATTATGACTACCCTCAACTGTGATTATGGCTTTTAAAATATATGTCTATGTCTTAGAGAATTTAAATAAATGGTCAATAGCCTGTTTTAAAATTCTTCAGTGGTACCCTGTAAATTTCAGTTCAGAGTTCAAATTCTGAAGCTTAACACACCAATTCCCTAGTGGTTGCCCTCTGTCTATCTTCCTACCATCATTTCCCATCTCTTCCACATGTACGTTTTATTTCTACCATCCTGAGCTACTTAACATTTTTCATGTTTCTGTACTTTTGATGTCTGGGATGTCCTCACCCCCGCACCACATCTCTAGCTGTTTCTCATCCTACAACAGCAGTTCAAGTCTTGTCTCCCAGGAACCTTTCTAAAACTCCCACTCTGATCTAGATATCCCTGCTCTTTGTTCTTAATGTTCTTGTACCTACCTCTAAGATAGTATTTATCATGCTATTGTGCAGTAAATGCTAGTTCACTTACCTGTCTACCATGCTAGTTCAGAGCTGCTCCTTTTACTTGTCAATGAAAGCATAACTTTTTGCCAGTCAGAATCTAAATGTTAAAGAAATGGCCATTGGGTCCACCTAGTATCTAAAATAGGGATGGATCAACCTGACCAAGAATTGATGTTGCTTTTATCAGTATCCTCAATAACAGGATTTTCAAAAATTAACTATGGGATTTATCACATGGTCTGGTCCTGAAAACAACTCCTGCTATTCAATTAAATTACTTATATGTAAAAACTATTTTAATATCTTTTTATATTTGGGGGGAAATTTTCTACCTGCATTCTACAAATTGCAATTGAATCCCTAAGAAGTTGCCTTTAGCTGCTGTCTTATGATTTGATTGTCTCACTAAGAGCAAAAACACTTTCCTATTGAGGAATTATTTCAGTGTCCTATGTTTCATGCTATAATATCTTTCTTATGTCTCCTGATACAGCAGTTTTTGCCTTGTTTTCAGCCCCCTCTATAATGGTAACCTCTTCTACCACTGCACGGCTTTCCTGCTCAATTTCCCTGTTAGTCAGAACTTGGGTACAAGTGTCAGGAAACACAGCTCAAAACATCTTAAACTAACTGCAAAAGAGGCAGGGGTGATTATCCTGGGACATGAAACAAAAATGTAGGACACAGCTAGATTCTAAGGTTGAAATGAAGCCATCAGGAATCTGCCTCTTTCTCTGTTTGCTGGTTTTATTCTCAGGCAGGATCTGTAACAAGGAGAAGAGATGGCCTTGTCCATGCCTCCAGCTTTACATTGCCCTTTCAGCTGGCAAATTCCATACAATAAACTGCCACTTTCCTGAGAGTCAAAGCAAAAATGCCAAGGGGAATCTTATTGGCCCAGCTTAAGTCACATTCCCATTCCTAAACCAATCACTGTGGCCTAGAAAATGTGTCCTTTTGATTGGCTGGAGTGGGTCAAGTACCTACTCCTGAAGTGAGAGTCAGTCAATCTCATTCAAAGTACGGGGCATCATGGTAACTACAATGCAAAAACCTGTAATAGAATCACTAAAAATAAAAAGCAACCAATTAAAACATACTGCCAGAGATAGTCATATAACCACAAAGGAAGACAGTGTAAAGGAAGAAAGAGAGGAGTTATAAAACAAACAGAAAACAAACAACAAAATGGCAGTACTAAGTCTTTACTCATCAGTAATAACACTGAATGTAAATGGATTCAATTCTCCAACAATTACAAGGCATAGAGTGGTTGAATGAATAAAGAAACAAGATCCAATTGTATGTTGCCTACAAGAAACCCACTTCACCTACAAAGACACAAATAGACTGAAAGAAAAGGGGTGGAAAGGATATTCTATGCAACCGTAAACCAAAAAAGGGCAGGAGTAGCTATACTTAGATAAAATAGACTATGAATCAAAGACTGTAAAAAGAGACACAGAAGTTCACTATATAATGATAAAGAGGTCAATTCAACAAGAGGATATAACAATTCTAAATATGTATGCACCCAAAACCACAGGTCCCAAGTATATAAAGCAAACATTAATAGATCTAAAGGGAGAGATACACTGCAATATAATAATAGTAGAGGATTTTAACACCCACTCAGTAATGGACAGAGCATTCAGACAGAAAATCAACAAAGAAATATCAGAGTTAAACTTCACACTGGACCTAATAGGCATAACTGACATTTATAAAGCATTTCACCCAACTGCTGCAGAATACCCATTCTTTTAATCAGCACATAGAACATTCTCCAGAATAGACCATATATTAGGCCACAAAACAAGTCTGAACAAATTCAAAAAAGTGAAATCATATCAAGTATCTTTTCCTACCACAAGGAAATAAAACCAGAAATCAATAACAAGAAGAACCTCAGAAAATACATAAACACATAGAAATTTTAAAAACATGCTCCAGAACAAGCAAGCAATGGGTCAATGAAGAAGTTTAAAAGGCTATTTAAAAAATTTTTGAAACAAATGAAAATAGAAATACAACATGCCAAAATCTATGGGATACACAGCAAAAGTAGTATTAACAGGAAAGTTTATAGTAATAAATGCCTATATCAAAAATTTTAAAAGACTTTAGATAGAAAACCTAATGATGTATCCCAAGGTACTAGAAAAGCAAGAAAAAAACAAACTCAAAATTAGGAGAAGGAAAGAAACAATAGAGATCAGATCAGAAATAAATGAAATTGAGATTTTAAAAAATACAGACAAATGAAATGAAAATTTGGTTTTTTGAAAAAATAAATAAAATCAACAAACCTTTACTTAGACTAAAAAAGAGACAAGACTCACATAAAATCAGAAATAAAAAGAAGGCATAACAGCTGAGAACATAGAAATACACGGAATCATTAGAGACTGTAATGAACAACTATAAAAACGCCAACAAATTTAAAAACCTAGAAGAAATTGATAAATTTCTGGACACATACTACCTCCCAAGATTGAGCCATGAAGAAATAGAAAACCTCAACAAACCAATAATGAGTAATGAGACTGAAGCCATAATAAAATGTCTCCCAAGACCTAATTTCTTTACTGATGAATTCTGCCAAACATTTAAAGAACTAATACCAATTCTATTCTAACCCTTTCAAAAAAAATTGAAGAGGAACATCCAAACTCATTCTAGAAAACAAGCACTGCCTTAATACCAAAACGGAACAAAGACACAACAAAAAATAAAACTACAGGTCAATACTACTAATGCACATACATGAGGGAGGTGACACAAGATGGAAGAATAGAAGGCTCCACTGACTGTCTCCTCCACTAGGACACCAATTTAACAACTATCTATGCACACACACAAAAGAAAAGCACTTTGATAAGAACCAAAAATCAAGTGAGTACTTGCAGTACCTGGTTTTAACTTTATATTGCTGAAAGAGGCCCTGACGAGGTAGGAAAATCAGTCTTTGCCAACTGATTACCAACACCGCCCCTCTCCCACAACCCCCAGAAGTGGAAGCATGTGAAAGTGAAAGCATTTCTGTGCACTGGGGAGAAGCAGTGCCCAGAAACATTGTGAAGCACTGAACTTAGTGCTGCGCTGTTCTAGCAGAAAGTAAAATCGGACCAAATGCAGCGAGGGAGCATTTAAACCAGCCCTAGCCAGAGGGGAATCACCAATCCCAGTGGTCGGAACTTGAGTTCTCACAAGCCTCACCACCATGGGTTAAAGTACTCTGGAACTCTAAATAAACTCGAAAGGCAGTCTAGGCCACAAGGACTGCAACTCCTAAGTGACTTCTAGTGCTGAACTGGGTCCAGAGTCAGTGGACTCAAAGGCATATAACCTACTGAGACACCAGCTGGTGCAGCTAAAAGAGTGCTAGAATCAGCCCTCACCTAACCCTATGCTGCACAGCTCATGGCTCCAAAAGAGACCCTTTCCTTACACTTGAGGAGAGAAGCGGGGAGAGAAGCGGGAAGAGAAGCAGGGAGAGTAGGGAGAACTTTGTCTTGCATCTTGGATACCAGCTCAGCCACATCAGGATAGGGTACCAGTCAGAGTCATGAGGCCCCTTTCCAGGCTCCAGCTCCAGATGAAATTTCTAGACAAACCTTGGGACACAAGGGAAACTGCTGCCTTGAAGGGAAGGACCTAGTCATGACAGGATTCACCGCCTGCTAACTGAAGAATCCTTGGGCCCTGAATAACCAGCAGAGATACCCAGGTAGTGAGGGCCTTGGATGAAGCTCAGATTTGCTGGCTTCAGGTGAGACTCAACACATTCCCAGCTGTGATGGCTACAAGGCAAGACTGCTTAAGAAAAGTGGAGGGGAAAGTAAAGGGAACTTTGTCTTGCACCTTAGGTATCATCTCAGCCACAGCAAGATAGAGCACTAAGCAGGCTCTCGAGGTCCCTGGTTCCAGGATTTGACTCTTGGATGGCATTTCTGGACCTGCCCTGGTTCCTGGGGAGGCCACTGCCTGAAGGGTGAGTCCCAGGCCAGACAGGATTTACCACAGGCTGACTGAAGAACCCTTGGGCCTTAAAGGAACATCAGTGACAGTCTGGCAGGACTTCCCATGGGCCTGTGGTGGCACTGGCCATGAGGTGAGGCTCCTCTGCCTTCGGAAAGCATAGGAAACAGTGAGACGGACTGCATCTTGTGATTTGAGTGCCAGGTCAACCACAGTATAATGGACCACCAGGTAGACATTTAAGGTTTTTACTCTAATCTCTGGCTCCTGGATGGCACCTCTAGACCTGCCCAGGACCTGGAGGAATCCATTGCCCTGAAGCGAAGGATATAGGCCTGACTGGTTTTGCCACCTGCTGATTGTAGAACCCCAGGGCCTGGAGTGAACATAGACAGTAGCCAGGGAGTAGTTACAGTAGGCCTTGGAAAAGACTCATTGCTATGCTGGCTTCAGGTCTGACCCAGCATAGTCTAAGTGGCAGTGGCCCCAGAGGGGCTTGTGTCATTCCACTCCCAGCTCCAGGTGGCTGAGTACAGAGAGAGACTCCATTTATTTGGAAGAAAGTAAGGGAAGAAAACAAGAGTATCTGCCTGATAATCCAGACAATTCTTTCAGATCTTGCCTAAGACCACCAAGGTGGTACCCCTATGAGTCCGCAAGAACCACAGTGTTACTGGGCTCGGGATGCCCCTAGAGCAGATAACAGCTTAGACCACAACACCCAAATCCTTTTCAATAGGACTTCCCAAGAAGGATGAGTACAAAGAAACCCAGACAGTGAAGGCTACAATAAATACCAAACTCTTCAATGCCTGGGCACAGATGAACATCTACAAGTATCAAGACCATTCAGGAAAACATGACCTCACCAAATGAACTAAATATGGTACCAAGAACAATCCTGGAGAAGGAGAGATGTGCCACCTTTCAGACAGAGAATCCAAAACAGTTGTTTTGAGGAAACTCAAATTCAAGATAACACAGAGAAGGAATTCAGCATTCTATCACATAAATTTAACAAAGAGATTGAAATAATTAAAAAGAATCAAGCAGAAATTCTGGAGCTGAAAAATACAATTGGCATATGGAAGGATGCATTAGTCTTTTTTATTTCTTTTACTTTAAGTTCTGAGATACATGTGCAGAACGTGCAGGTTTCTTACATAGATATATATGTGCCATGGCAGTTTCCTGCACCTATCAACCCATCATCTAGGTTTTAAGCCATGCATGCATCAGGTATTTGTCCTAATGCCTTCCCTCCCCTTGGAACCCACCCCCTAACGGGCCCTAGTGGGTGATGTTCCCCTCCCTGTGCCCATGTGTTCTCAATGTTCAACTCCCACTTATGAGTGAGAACATGTGGTGTTTGACTTTCTGTTCCTGTGTTAGTTTGCTGAGAATGATGACTTCTGGTTTTACTCATGTCCCTGCAAAGGACATGAACTCATTCTATTTTACGGCTGCATAGTATTCCATGGTATATATGTGCCACATTTTCTTTATCCAGTCTATCATTGATGGCCATTTGGGTTGGTTCCAAGACTTTGCTGTTGTAAATACTGCTACAATAAACATACATGTGCATGCATCTTTATAGTAGAATGATTTATACCTTCTTGGGTACACACTCAGTAATGGGACTGCTGGATCAAATGGTATTTCCAGTTCTAGATCCTTGAGTAATCACCACACTGTCTTCCGCAATGATTGAACTAATTTACACTCCCACCAACAGTGTAAAAGCGTTCCTATTTCTCCATAGCCTTGCCAGCATCTGTTGTTTCCTGACTTTTTAATGATCACCATTCTAACTGGCATGAGATGGTATCTCATTATGGTTTTGATTTGCATTTCTCTAATGACCAGTGATGATGAGCTTTTTCTCATATGTTTGTTGGCCATATAACTGTCTTCTTTTGGAAAGTGTCTGCTCATATCCTTTGCTCACTTTTTGATGGGGTTGGTTTTTTTTCTTGTAAATTTAAGTTCCTTGTAGATTCTGTATATTAGTCCTTTGTCAGATGGGTAGCTTGCAAAAATTTTTTCCCATTCTGTAGGTTGCCTGTCCACTCTGATGACAGTTTCTTTCGCTGTGCAGAAGCTCTTTAGTTTGATTAGATCCCATTTGCCAGTTTGGGCTTCTGTTGCAATCGTTTTTGATGTTTTAGTCATGAAGTCTTTGCCCATTCCTATGTCCTGAATGGTATTGCCTAGGTTTTCTTCTAGGGTTTTTATGGTTTTGGGTTTTACATTTAAGTCTTCAATCCATCTTGAGTTAATTTTTGTATAAGATGTAAGGAAGGGGTTCAGTTTCTGCTTTCTGCATATGGCTAGCCAGTTTTTCCAGCTCCATTTATTAAATAGGGAATCCTTTCACCATTGCTTGTTTTTGTCAGGTTTGTCAAAGATCAGATGGTTGTACATGTGTGGTGTTATTTCTGAGGTATCTGTTCTGTTCCATTGGCCTATATATCTGTTTTGGTACCAGGACCAAGTTGTTTTGGTTACTGTAGTCTTGTAGTATAGTTTGAAGTCAGGTAACGTGATGCCTCCAGCTTTGTTCTTTTTGCTTTGGATTGTCTTGGCTATATGGGCTCTTTTTTGGTTCTATATAAAACTTAAAGTAGTTTTTTCTAATTCTGTGAAGGAAGTCATTGGTAGCTTGATGGAACTAGCATTGAATCTATAAATTACTTTGGGTGCTATGGCCATTTTCATGATATTGATTCTTCCTATCCATGAGCATGGAATATTTTTCCATTTGTTTGTGCCCTCTCTTATTTCCTTGAGCAGTGGTTTGTAGTTCTCCTTGAAGAGGTCCTTCACGTCCTTTGTAAGTTGTATTCCTAAGTATTTTATTCTCTCTGTAGCAATTGTGATGGGAGTTCACTCATGAGTTGGCTCTCTCCTTGTCTGTTGTTGGTGTTTTGGAATGTTTGTGAATCTTGCACATTGATTTTGTATCCTGAGACTTTGCTGAAGTTGTTTATCAGCTTAAGGAGTTTTTGGGCTGAGATGATGGGGTTTTCTAAACATACAATCACATCGTCTGCAAACAGAGACAATTTGACTTCCTCTCTTCCTATTTGAATATGCTTTATTTCTTTCTCTTGCCTAATTGCCCTGGCCAGAACTTCCAGTACTATGTTGAATAGGGGTAGTGAAAGACAGCATCCTTGTCTTGTGCTGGTTTACAAAGGGAATGCTTCCAGCTCTTGCCTATCCAGCATGATACTGGCTGTGGGTTTGTCATAAATAGCTCTTATTATTTTGAGATATGTTCCATCAATACCTAGTTTATTGAGTGTTTTTAGCATGAAGGGGTGTTGAATTTTATTGAAGGCCTTTTCTGCATCTATTGAGATAAACATGTGGTTTTTGTCATTGGTTCTGTTTATGTGATGGATTATGTTTATTGATTTGCATACATTGAACTATTCTTGCATTCCAGGGATAAAGCTGACTTGCTCCATGGATAAGCTTTTTGATGTGCTGCTGGATTCAGTTTGCAGTATTTTACTGAGGATTTTCGCATTGATGTTCATCAGGCACATAGGCCTGAAATTTTCTTTTTTTATTGTGTCTCTGTTTAAAGTCTGTTTTATCAGAGACTATGATTGAAACCATTGCCTTTTCTTGCTTTACATTTGCTTGGTAAATATTCTTCCATCCCTTCATTTTGAGCCTATGTGTGTCTTTACACATGACATGGGTCTCCTGAATACAGCACACTGATGGATCTTGAGTCTTTATCCAATTTGCCAGTCTGTGTCTTTTAATTGGGGCATTTGGCCCATTTATATTTAAGGCTAATATTGTTATGTGTGAATTTGATCCTGTCATCATGATGCCAGTTGGTTATTTTGCACATTAGTTGATGCAGTTTCTTTACAGTGTCATTGATCTTTATATTTTGGTGTGTTTTTGCAGTGGCTGGAACCTGTTTTGTCTTTTTATATTTAGTGCTTCCTTTAAATTTAGTGCAAGCCTGGTAGTGACTAAATCCCTCAGCATTTGCTTGTCTGTAAAGGATTTTATTTCTCCTTCACTTATGAAGCTTAGTTTGACTGGATATGAAATTCTGGGTTGAACATTCTTTTCTTTAATAACGTTGAATATTGTCCCCCCTGTCTTCTGGCTTGTAGGGTTTCTGCAGAGAGATCTGCTGTTAGTCTGGTGGGCTTCCCTTTGTGGGTAACCCAACCTTTCTCTCTGGCTGCCCTTAACATTTTTTCCTCATTTCAACCTTGGAGAATCTGATGATTATGTGTCTTGGGGTTGCTCTTCTCAAGGAATATCTTTGTGGTGTTCTCTATATTTCCTGAATTTGAATATTGGCCTGTCTTTCTAGATTGAGGAAGTTCTCCTGGATAACATCCTGAAGTATGTTTTCCAATTTGGTTCCATTCTCCCTGTCACTTTCAGGTACACCAATCAATCGTAGGTTTGGTCTTTTCACATAGTCCCATATTTCTTGGAGGCTTTGTTCATTCCTTTTCATTATTTTTCTCTAATCTTGTCTTCATGCCTTATTTCAGTAAGTTGATCTTCAATCTCTGATATCGTTTCTTCCACTTGATTGATTATTGATACTTGGGTATGCTTCATGAAGTTCTTGTGCTGTGTTTTTCAGCTCCATCAGGTCATTTATGTTCCTCTCTAAACTGGTTATTCTAGTTAGCAGTTCCTGTAACCTTTTATCGAGGCTCTTAGCTTCCTTGCATTGGATTAGAACTTGCTCCTTTGGCTCAGAGGAGTTTGTTATTACCCAACTTCTGAAGCCTACTTCTGTCAATTCATCAATCTCTTTCTCCGACCAGTTTTGTGTCCTTGTTGGAGAGGAGTTGTGATCCTTTGGAGGAGAAGAGGCATTTTGGTTTTTGGAATTTTCAGCATTTTTGCACTGGTTTTTCTTCATCTTCATGGATTTATCTACCTTTGATCTTTGAGGCTGATGACCTTTGGATGGGGTTTTTGTGTGGGGGTCCTCTATGTTGATGTTGATGTTGTTGCTTTTTATTTGTTAGTTTTCTTCTAATAGGCCCCTTTTCTGCAAGTCTGCTGCAGTTTGCTGGGGGTCCACTCCAGACCGTGTTTGCCTGGGTATCCCCAATGGAGGCTGCAGAACAGGAAAGATTACTGCCTGCTCCTTCTTCTGGAAGCTTCATTCCAGAGGGGCACTGGCCTGATGCCAGCCAGAGTTCTCCTGTATGAGGTGTCTGTCGACCCCTGTAGGGAGGTCTCTCCGAGTCAGGAGGAACAGGGGTCAGGGATCCACTTGAGGCAGTCTGTCCCTTAGCAGAGCTGGTGTGCTGTGCTGGGAGAATCCCTCTTGTCAGGATCAGCTGCTCTATTCAGAGCCAACAGGCAGGAACAATAAAATCTGCTGAAGCTGCACCTGCAACTGCCCCTTCCCCCAGGTGCTCTGTCCCAGGGAGATGGGGGTTTTGTTTGTAAGACCCTGACTGGGGCTGTTACCTTTCTTTCAGAGATTCCTTGCCCAGTGAGGAAGAATCTAGAGAAGCAGTCTGGTCACAGCCACTTTGCTATGCCCAATCCAGACCTCCCAGCCTCCTTAGCGCTGTCAGGGAAAACCATCTACTAAAGCCTCAGTAATGGTAGATGCCCCTCTCCCTATCAAGTTTAATCATCCCAGGTTGACTTCAGACTGCTGTGCTGGCAGCAAGAATTTCAAGCCAGTGCTTCTTAGCTTGCTGGGCTCCATGGGAGTTGGATCTGATGAGCGAGACCACTTGCCTCCCTGGCTTCAGTCTCCTTTCCAGGGGAGTGGACAGTTCTCTCTCACTGGGGTTCCAGGCACTACTGGGGTACGAAAAAATACTCCTGCAGCTAGCTCGGTGTCTGCCCACATAGCTACCCAGTTTTGTGCTTGAAACCTGGGGCCCTGGTGGTGTAGGCACACGAGGGGATCTCCTGATCTGCAGATTGCAAAAACCATGGGAAAAGAAGAGTAACCCAGCCAGGTAGCACAGTCCTTCACAGCTTCCCTTAGTTTGTGGAGGGAGGTACCTGGATCCTTAAACTTCCTGGATGAAGCAACACCCCACCCTGCTTCTGCTCGCCCTCTGTGGCTACACCCACTGCCTAACCAGTTCCAGTGAGATGAACTGGGTACCTCAGTTGGAAATGCAGAAATCACCAGCCTTCTGCGTTGGTCTCGCTGGGAACTGCAGACTTATTTGGCCATCTTGGCCCCTCCCCCTGCATTAGAGTCTTTTAAAAGCAGAATCCATCAAGCAGAAGAAAGAATTAGTGAGCTTGAAGAAAGCCTATTTGAAGATACACAGTCAGAGAAGACAAAAGAAAAAAGAAGAAGAAACAATGAAACATGCCTATGGGATCCAGAAATAGTCTCAAAAAAACAAATCTAAGAGTATTGGCCTTAAAGAAGAGCTAGAGAAAGAAATGGGGATAGAAAGTTTATTCAAAGTAAAAATAAGAGAACTTCCCAAGCCTAGAGAAAGATAACAATACCAATCACAAGAAGGTTGTAGAACTTCAAGCAGATTTAACCCAAAGAAGACTACCTCAAGGCATTTAATAATCAAACTCCCAAAGGTCAAGGATAAAGAAAGTATCCTAAAAGCAGCAAGAGAAAAGAAACAACATACAATGGAGCTCCAGTATATCTGGCAGCAGACTTTTCAGTGGAAAAGTCTGACCTTATAGGCCAGGAAAGAGTGGCATGACATATTTAAAGTGCTGAAGGAAAAAACTTTCACCCTAGAACAGCATATCTGGCAAAAATGTCCTTCAAACATGAAGGAGAACTAAAATCTTTCCCAGACAAACAAAAGCTGAGGGATTTTATCAACACCAGACCTGTCCTATAAGAAATCTTAAAGGGGTTTCTTCAATCAGAAAGAAATAGACATTAATGAGCCATAAGAAATTGTCTGAAAGTACAAAATTGATTTATATAGATGCAAAAATCCTCAACAAAATACTAGCAAACTGAACTCAACAACACATTAAAAAGATCATTCACAACCAGGCATGGTAGCTCATGGCTGTAATCCCAGCACTTTGGGAGGCTGAGGAGGGAGGATCACTTGAGACCAGGAGTTCAAGAACAGCCTGGCTAACATGGTGAAACCCTGCCTCTACTAAAAACACAAAAATTAACTGGGCGTAGTGGCACACACCTGTAATCCCAGCTACTTGGGAGGCTGAGGTGGGAGGATCGCTTGAACTCAGGAGATGGAGCTTGCAGTGAGCTGAGATTGTGCCACTGCACTGCAGCCTGGATGTCACAGCAGGACTCTGTCTCAAAAAATAATAATAATAATTCACCATAATCAAGTAGAATTCATCCCAGGCATGCAAGGATAGTTCAACATAAGCAAATCAATAAACATGATACAGCGCATTAACAGAACCAAGAACAAAAATTATATGATTATTTCCATAGATGCCAAAAAAGCACTTGATAAAATTCAACATCTCTTTATGATAAAAAAAATCCTCATAAAATGGGTTTAGAAGGAACATACTTCAAAAATAATAAAGGCCATATATGACAAACCCACAGCTAATATCATACTGAATGGGGAAAAAAATTGAAGGACTTTTCTCTAAAATCTGTGACAAACAAGAATGTCATTTTCATTTATTATTACACTAGAAGTCCTGGTCAGAGCAATTAGCCAAAATAAAGAAATAAGCTTCCAAATTGGAAAGGAAAAAGTCAAATTAGTCTTCTTCACAGATGACAGAATCATCTACTTAGAAAAATCTAAAGATTCCCCCAAAAAAACTGTTATAACTAATAAAGAAATTCAGTACTGTTGCAGGATGCAAAATCAACATCCAATATCAGTAGCATTTGTATATACCAAAAGCAAACAATCTGAGAAAGAAATAAATAAAGCAATCCCATTTGCAATAGCTACAAAGAATATAAACTACCTAGAAATCAATTTAACCAAAGAATTGAAAGTTCTATACAAAGAAAGCTATAAAACACTGATGAAAGAAATTGAAGAAGACACAAAGCAAAGGAAAGATATTCCATATTCCTGGATTAGAAGAATTAGTATTGTCAAAATGACAATACTACCCAAAACAATATACAGATTAAATGCAACCCTTATCAAAATACTAATGACATTATTCACAGAAATAGAAAAAAATCTAAAATTTGTATGGAACCACAAGAGATCCAGAATAACCAAAGCAATCCTGAGCAAAAAGAATAAAGCTGGATGTATTATGCTACCTGACTTCAAAATATATTACAAAGCTATAGTAACCAAAACAGTATGGTGCTGGCATAAATACAGACACATTGATCAATGGAACAAAATAAGGAACTCAAAAATAAATCCACATATTTACAGACAACTGGTTTTTGCCAAAGTGCCAAGAAAATAAATTGGGGAAAAGACAGTCTCTTCAATAAATGGTGTGGGGAAAACTGGGTATCCATATACAGAGGAATGAAATGATATCCTATCTGTCATCACATACAAAAATCAAATCAAAATAGACTAAAGACACCTAAGAACTGAAACTATGAAACTACTAAAAGAAAACATTGGGGAAATGCTCCCAGACATTGGTCTAGGCAAAGATTTTTTGTGTAAGACCTTAAAAGCACAGACAACCAAATACAAAAATAGACAAATGGGATCATACTAAGCTAAAAAGCTGCTGCACAGTAAAGGAAACAATCAAAAAAGTAAAGAGGCAACCCACAGAATGGGAGAAAACATTTGCAAACCATCCATTTGACAAGGAATTAATAACCAGAATACATGAGGAGCTTGAACACTCAATAACAACAACAACAAAAAAAGATCCAATTTAAAAATGGGCATAAGATCTGAATAGACATTTCTCAAAAGATGACATACAAATGGCCAACAGGTATATGAAAAAATGCTCAACATCACTAATCATCAGAGAAATGCAAACCGAAACCATAATGAGATACCATCTCATCCCAGTTAAAATGGCTTTGAAAAAAAAAGAGAGAGTGAGGGGCAAAAAGAGAGATGCTGGCAAGGATGCAGAGAGAAAGGAACTCTTGTACCCTGTTGGTGGGAATGTTGACTGGTGCAGCCACTCTGGAGAACAGTACAAAGCTTCCTTAAAAAACTAAAACTGGAACTACATATGGTCCAGCAACTCCATTACTAGGTATATATCCAAAAGAAAGGAAAACAATACATATAAGAGATATCTGTACCCTCAGTGCAGCACTATTTGCAGTAGCCAAAATATCAATGGATGAAAAGATAAAGAAAACGTGGTGTATATGTACATAATGGAATAGTATTCAGACATAAAAAAGAACAAAATCTTGTCTTTGTTGCAACATGAATAACACTGGAAGTCACTACGTGAAGTGAAGTAAGCCAAGCACAGAAAGACAAATATTCCATGTTCTCACTGATGAGGAAGCTTAAAAAGTTGATCTCATAAAGATAGAGTAGATTAGTGGTTACCAGAGGCTGGGAAGGGTAGGGGTGAGGGGCATGAAGAGAAGTTGATTAAGGGGTTCAAATACACAGTTTGATAGAAAAAAATAAGATCTAGCGTTCAATAGACCAGCAGGGTGATTATACCTTACAATACTTTACTGCACATTTCAAAATAGGTAGAAGGGAGTAATTCAAATGTTTCTAGCATCAAGAAAAGACAAATGTTTAAGGTAATGGATATCTCAAGTACACTGATTTGATCTTTCAAATTATATGAATATATTAAATTATCACATGTATTCCCAAACTATGTACATCTATTATGCACCAATTTAAAACAAATGAACAAAAACAAAAAATAAAATAAATAAAAATAAAGTGCAGGGCCAAAAATCTCCACAAGACCACAGGATTTTATTACTAGAAAAAGGGAGAAAGAAAAAGCACGCTGAGCAGAACAAAACAAGAGACAGATCCTATTTCCCTTCCTCAGCAGTGCTTTGAGAAATATAAAGAACATTCCTTAGTACCTTCCAAACATTTCTACCAAGCTCTTCTAATAACAGAAGAGAATTACAGTTTGCCCTCTGTATCTGTGGGTTCAGCATCCATAGATTCAACCAACCATAGATAAAAAAATATGCAGAAAAGAAAAATTTGGGAATTCCTTTTCTTGTCATTATTCCCTAAACAATATGGTATAACAGCTATTTACGTAGCATTTATACAATGTATACATAAATGTATACATAAATGTAAATACAATGTATAAATAAATGAATAAATGCTATGTAAACAGCTGTACATTGAATAAATAAATGTATAATTGTATAAATGTATATGGATGATACATTTATACCTTGTATGTCTTATCATTATTCCCTAAACAATATGATATTAACAACTATTTACATAGCATTTACATTATATTAGGTATTACAAGGAACCTAAAGATGATTTAAAGTATATGGGAAGATGTGCATAAGGTATACACAAATAGTATGCCATCATAAGTGACCTGAGCATCCCACAGGGTGGGGGTGTTCCTGGACTGATACCCCATGGATACTGAGGTATGACTGTATATCAGTCCGGATTCTACCAAAGAAACAGAACCAATGCATGAAGATTATATATATACAAATATGCACATATATGAGTATATATATGTATATATCACATATGCTCACATATACATATATAAACACACAGATTTATTTCAAGGTTTGGCTTCTGTGGTTGCGGGGACTACTGAGTCAGAAGTCTGTAGAGCAGGCCAGTATGCTGGAACTCTCAGGCAGAAGCTGATGCTGTAATCTTGAGGCGGAATTTCTTCTTCCTCAGAAAACCTCACTGTTGCTCTGAAGGCCTTTCAACTAACTGGATGAAGCCCACCCATATTATTGAACATAATCTCCATTACTTAAAGTCAACAGATTATAGATATTAGCCACATCTACAAAAGACCTTCACAACAACATCTAGAGTAGTGTTTACTCAGTAACTAGTTGCCATCTCCTAGCCAAGTTGACATAAACTAACTGTCATATGGAGTTAACATAAAAATAAAATACAGGCATCTTTGAGACCAGTCTGAAGCAGCATTTCTTTGAAGTCTTGGTTTTGGCTTAAAATTTTTTGCATAGTTAACATTTTAGTCTACAGTGTATCCATATTTGTCCTTACATATAAATAATGTGGAGGCTTTTTAACCTCCCAAAAAAATCTATGGATAAAAGTGGTGGTTTCAGGAAGGTAGTCCATGTTTAATAGCTCTCTTTAATTACTCTGGACACTCTGCCTCATTTCCAAAGAGGTATACACACTCCAGGTAGATACATAGGCATGGTAGGCAACTTTTGCATCCAGCCATATGTCCTCAGCTGCCTCAAGTTCCAGCTTGGGTTAACAGTTCCTATGCAAGTCATTAGGGTCCAGTGACATCTCTCCAATTTTCTGCCTTGGCCAATGATGCTCTCTCTGCCAGAGCAGCAGGACACTCTGAAAGTGCAGGGCACTTTACTCTCTTCCAAAGGAGGACAAAGTTGGCTCATAAATGTCCCCCTCCTAGGCAAAATTTTGAGAGATGGCCTACAAGTTTCCTCAGAGGGTCTCCCAGAGAGATGGAGCCCCAATTGGCCCAGTGTTAAACAACTCAGGAAGGCTCTTTCATCAGGTTTTTCCTCCATTCTTGTCTTGTTCCCCTGTTCCCTCACTTCTGTTTCCTGAGATCATTGCCTAAATAAATTACTTGTACTCACACCTTAGGCTCTGCTTTCAGGGGAAGCCCAGACCAAGGCATGTTATTATATTAATAGGCATGTTATTATGTCATCTGAGCCTTTAAGGCAGTGGGATTACAAGAGTTTAAAAATTTCCCAAAAAACCGACAGTGTCATCATAGCCAACTTACAGCTTCTCATGCAGAATCACTATTGCAGTTAATATAAATAGAAAACCCAAAGTCAAGTTTGATGGCCTTGACTTTTTCTTGAGATCATGAATGATGAATAAACCTTTGCTCATGCCACACTTCAAGTCAAGCTGATCCTTCTGTCACCCCAACTTCAACCTACCTACTCCACCCACATTCATGCTGCCACCATATCCACCTATCAAACTGCCAATCATCCTGACATTGTCTTCTGTCTTATAGTTCCTGATCCAATAGAGAAGATAAGACCAGAAGACAATAAGCTGTAGGAGGACAGGGGCTGGGTCCCATTCTCCTTTTTCTCCCCTCACCCAAATATTTCTTTCCTCAACATTCCCAAGAGCCTCCCACCATGCACACAGTAAATACTCAATAAATATATATGGAATAAATAGATACATTGGAATAAAACAAATTGCACTGTAAGTATCTTGCTTGCTCCATTCAATATGAATGGTTACTGTTTTTCTCTTTATACAGCTTCCACCTCATAGAGCCATAGAATACTGAAAAAGCCTTTTTTATAGTGCAATGTATTAACAATCTATAAAATAATGGTTTTATCTATAATAATATAGGCCTGGCAGCAATTCACATGCTCTATATTATGGACAGAATTCCCACTTGCAATAAAGTTTATAATTTTAATTAACTTTTTTGTATGGCACTGTGCTAGGTGCTTCAGGTATTTTTATCAGGAGACTGACATGATGAGAACAGAAGACTAATTTAGTTGTGGTGGCATATAGGATAGATTGTTGAGTGAAATGTCTTCAGGCCAGGAGACTTTAGTATTATTGTGAAAGTCCAAGAATGAAGGAGGATGGCGACAGTAAAACTGGAGAGGGAGAAGGGATTAAAAGACATCACAATAGGAAAAAGAAAAGATTCAGGTTAATCAGATGCTATGAGAAAAAAAATTGCAGCATTTAAGACTGGGTGAATGAGAGAGTGATGACACCTTAATGAGGCTAGAGAAGGAGCTGGGGTAGAAGGTATTCTGATGAGTTAGTTTTACACTCATTAAGTCAGAAGTTATGGAAACACTCAAGATGGCAATGTCCGTTCAGCAGCTGAAAATGTAATGACACTCAGAAGTCATGACTAGGGACTCAGATGTAGATATTGCAGCTTAATAGGCATCAGCAAAATCCTGTTTCCTTCCAATCCTGGGCTGTCTGTGTCTGTGTGATTAGATGGCTTATTTTCAGAGCATCCTCCAAAAAGAAGGTTCCTACAGCCTATGTTCTGACTTTTACCTGAGGGACATTTTACTTCCATAACCTGGAAGAGGTTTTTTAAAATCAGATAGAGAGAAGCTGTTCTCTTCACAACAGCCATGCCTGAAGAGTTACCACTGCTTCTCATCTCAAGATTGCTAGAGGTCTACCTTCCTCAGCAAGTCTACATCAGTACACTGATGCAATTCATGCACGATCTTCATCTGTATTCTAACCTGAGGGGGTTCATTAAGTTGGGTCAATAGATACTTATTGAGCATATAATATGGTCCAGGAACTGTGCTCACATAGAGGAAATAAAAATGATTAAGACATACTGTCTGCCCTGAAGGAACTATGAGTCTGTCTGGAAAACGTATAAACAAGTAGGTAAGACAGTATGTGAGATAAAGGAAGAAAAGATCTACTCTGCGTTGAGGGTTCAGGGAAGGCATATAGAAAAGAGGTGCCTGGAAGGACATCTCACAGACCACCAGGTAGAAAATGTGAGAAGAAACAGGACTTCCAGGCAGGGGAAATGTTATGTGGGAGGCACAGGGGCTGTGAACCACATGGTCTATTAAAAGAACTGAAAGAAGTTCAGCTGGAGGTTGGTGGGTGCAAAGGATGTGAGGCAGAAAATGGTTGGACATGAAACTCAAGAATAAAGACCAGAAGATCCTAGGCCTCATTTGGTAGGTTTTTTTAATTACAGGGCACTGACGATGTACAGCTGAGGCCCATCATAAATAAATCTCGTATCACTCAACATAGCATAAGCTTGGATCATTGAAGACTATTTCTAATCACTGAAGGTTTTTGTGAACCTTCTGACCACAAGTCACTCTCCTAGACTCAGCCCTTGGAATGGGGATCATCATAATTTTTTTGTTGCTGTTCATCTAAACTGCTTTTCCTCCCAATCAAGATCTCAGTAATTCTCATTCTATCTATCCTATGCCCTTTAGACTCCTATCATATGTTGTAATTATTTACTTGCAAGTAACAGAAATGTATTCGGACAAGTTTAAATAAAAAAGTTGAGTTTAGCATAGGGTACATGAATGTCTTACAGAAACTCAAGACAGGGGCACATCTTGACCTCAAAAGAGAGTCAATTCAGGAACCAGAAGAACATTCAAGAGCATCTCTTCATCTCTTATCTCTGCTTCTATCTGCACATCACAGAGACCAAAGAATAAAGCTAAAAGGCATTCTCTGCGTCTTTGGTGTACATGGCAGAGAAGAAACACCCACCACACAGCAAGGAAGCTTTCAATGATCCAGCCCCCACATAGGAATCTGACTGTTTTCAATCATTCTCAATTCCAGATCTACAGGGAAGGGACTCTGGTCCAGCTCAGGTTAGGGGAATACCCTTGGACAATTCCATGTGCCCAGGGAGCAGAGTCACCTTGTCAGGACTGTCCCCATGGGGCAAACCACTGTGGCTGGTTGGACCACTTGAGGAGTTCATGTTAGGCTGTGCAAATCCTCTATGGAGGTATACATAACAGGTTGCAATCCCAACAGCACCTGAGCAGCTAATTCAGGGAGGATTCCCCAGACTTTAACCCAACAAATCTTTGACTGGCCTTCTTCTTGTTCTGGAGAATGCCCTAATTTTCTTTAGCTGGGCCCTTCATATTAATCACCATACCAATATTCTTTCTCTAGCCTTCAACCTGGTTTCTCCAGCTATCTCTGATCTTTAAACTATGCCTTTGAGCCCCCACCCTATACTTCTCTCACCTTCTCCAGCACAGAAGTCTCATCTTCCCATCATGGATCCACTCAACCCAGCTGATGTGCATCTTTCATCCTAGATAACAGATTAGGATGTCATAGAAACCTTTTGCATGTATTTACCCATCAGTGCCACTGTTTCCAAAGAGTCTGAAAAAATTCAAGTTAATAAAGGTTTGGGGTGAAGGGCTATTTTACACAGACTACAAGCAGTTCTCACTTTGCACGGTTCTATGTTAACCGAATTGTGTGCATATCAGCACTGTGTCCTCTCTTTTGCACAGTTCCATGGTAACAATCTCGGTTGCCACTGAACCATGTAAAATAATAACACAGTTCTGCTATGTACACAATTCAGTTGACATGGTACCATGGAAAGTGAGAACTGCCTGTATTCTGATTTGATTAATAGACTCATGGCAAAAGATTATTCCATATAATGGTACATACAACACACCAAGAGTTTCCCTGTTCTGTTCAACTCCCTCCTTGAGTCTTAGAGCTTTTTTCAGCATCAGAAATTAGAGAAGTTGGTAAGTGGTAGGGCTAGGACATATTTCAGGCTACCCTTCCTTGCTCACTTATTCTGTCAATTTTCATTGTTACCCTTTTATTGTCATCAAGTTTATGGGAGAAAAAGATGGCATCATATTAAGGCATAATTAGGATAATAAACGAGAGCTGTGGTTTGTTTTTGGACTGAATCCACTTGGGTAGCACACATAATCACCTCTAGCTGACTGCTTGATGATTGACTTTGACAAAGTGGTATTATTTACTGCTAATGGATGAGATGATGATTTATTACTAATTGCTCTCTTTTCCCACAGTTTTTATATTATGTTAAATGAAGGGTTACAGTTGGGGTAATAAATATTCACTGGAAAAAAAATGTCTAGCAGCAGAGTTCATGAAACTAGACCCTAAAGAGAGGAGCCATTTCAATACTCAGGACCAGACTTTAGAGAAGACTGTAAACTAAACAGCATATCACTATTCCTCTCTCCCACCTCTTCAAACTGCTACTTCGTGCCTTCAGGAGTTTCTACCCCACTCCAAGTTCTTAAATTACCCCCGTCCACCTACCCTATGTTTCATTCATCCTCTCTCCTAAAAAGATCTTAGTGAAAACTCAGGTCAAAGAGCTTAACTTGTAACAGCACCTCCCCTGAGTAATTTTGGAGTTCAAGAGTCTTCCAGAGAAAAAGGAGAAGAAAACAAAGTTCTTTCTAGATGGGAACTGAAGATGGGATTAAGATTCATTTCTTTCCAGAAACATGAGTATGTAGAGAAAGATTTAGGGTGATAGAGGTGAAGGTAATTAAATGTAAATGACGGGCCTTAACCCTTATAGACAGTGGTGAAAGCTCTGGGGCAAGATGGGGGCTATATTAACCAGTTAATTGCACCTCTTGTGGAAGAGGGACAGATGCAGGCCAGAGTGCTCCTAACTGGAATGGGACTTGACAAGCTGATGTGAAATGTGAAAGGATGCAAGTGCTGATACTGGATTTAGAAGAACAGTGTGGATAGAGAATGGCACTCATTAACCAAACCCTTGAGTGCAAGGTTAGGAGAGGGAATCTGAGATGAAGTTAAACTGAACAAGAAATAGATCGAAAGCCCCTTGAGGTCAGAAAGCACCTTTTTACAATTCTTTATAATCTCCACAATGCCTAGCACAGTGCTTAGAGGATAGAGAATGCCCTGAAACAGTTTGTTGACTGATTTTTGGCAGAAAGACTAAAGCAGTAAAAAGCAACATTCTCTCCAGGCAGATCAATTAATAACTAATTTTTTTTAAGTTTGCAGACCATGTTTGTAATAGATGTTATACTTTTATTATCAGGAAACGCAGTATCATTGACTTAAGCCTTATTCTTTTATCCGCCTTTCACTAGATGTTTTCATCACAGGCTAAACTTTTATATACTTTATAATTAGCATACACAGCAGTATCTGATTTTAATGTTGTACCCTTGATCAAATTTTATTGTTGAGTAGTTTGCTTTTGAAGGTGGTTTATGTTACTTTTCCTTGACTGAACTTGCAGATCTCTTATTGCTAAATGTGGTTTCTTTTAGCATCTTAATATTATGTACTTTGATTTGAATTCTATTTCAGATTCCAAATCTGAAATACATGAATTGCTTTATTAAGTAATATAATGTAAAATGAATTTAATAATGTTTTAAATTTTATGGAATGTTTATCTGCCATTACCGGGCTGTCAGCAGAAGGGGCCACCCATCTCCACCCCAGTCCTTAGGATTCACCTAGACAAGCCTGGACTCCAGCAGTAGACACAGTGGTACAGCACAGACATTGCCAATGTCCACATGCACAACAGAGCTGAAGAAGTGGTACGTGACCTGGATCCTGAAGGATGAGTAGCAGTTAACCAGGCAGAGAAGAGAAGGTAGAATATTCTAGATAGAAAATAAACTGCTTTTCGAGGCAAAAAGGCTCACAGAAGACAGACTGGGGAATAATGAAAAGGTCAGTATAACAAGAATGTAGGGTGAGTGAGAGTAGGAAGGAAAAAAATTTGGCTAATAAAGTTATTTAGAGCTAAACCGTGCTAAGAATGTACATGGACAAATTTTAATCTATGGGCAACTGAATCTATGGGCAACTGAAGGCTCTGAGCCCTAAGAAGGAAAGCAATATGTTTATATCAGTATTTTAGAAAGCTAACAGTGACACAATATAGAGGATAGAGTTGAAAAAGAAGGCATTGAAGAGACTAGTTGGGAGTTATCCTACTGAGAAAGTTAGGAGGTATAGTATCCAGAGATAAGTGGATGGTCTTCAGGAATAATTCAGGAGTAGACTCAACATGGCTTATAACTTATTAGATGCATGAGCAAGAGAGAAAGAAATGACCCCGACATTTCTAATTCAACCCTGTGCATGTATGAGAAATTTTGTGTTAAAATGTTCTATATTTTTAGAAACTTTTGCTCTGTCAGACTTTGTCTTCTAAAGAACTCTGGGCTAAACGGAGTAAAGAATACCTTAAAGGAGAAAAACTAACATCGTTTGAGCACCTACTAAGTGTCGGCTTTAAGCTAAACACTCACATTTACTCCTCACAAAGGCCCTGTGAGGATTATCATTGGTTTTGTATGGACTGAGAAACTGATGCACAGAAAAAAATTAACAACCTGCCCAAGGTTATATGGCTGACAAATGGCAGACCCAAAAAATTCAAACTCAGGACTTTTGGCTTTGAAACAAGCATTTGTTTCACTGGCTAATGTTGCCTCTCAGTAGAATAAAATATATGCTCATAAAATTCTATATTTTTGCCAGTAATTTCATCAATAAGAATTCAAAAGGGCTTTGAATTTCTACCCTGGAAATAATAAGGAAAAGGAACTAAGAAGTCATTCTAAAATTCTGAGCACACACAAAACTCTAACGCCTCAAGTTCCATTAGCAGCTTTAAAACTGGTTGGTGGAGCAGCCATTAGAATTGCTTTGCATTGGTTTATTTGTATTCCCCGGTAGTGTTATTAGTGGCAATAAGAATTACTTGCAAACAAAATGTACCACTTGTAATGCAGATTCACATTTAGTCAGGAAAAGACTATTTAAAAAATTTCAAGAGACTTAAGTACATTTTTAAATAATTTGCACAGAAGGATTTCTAACAGGATATAGATTGGATGGTTAGTTGGTTGACTGGATTAAGATATACTACCAGGTTCTTCCAGGATGGGACAATGAGAATTTAATGCAGAAGAAATGGTTGATTTTACTGGTTGAATGATTGATCAGCACAACTGAACCTTAGTGATTGAAAATGTAGAGTGGCACCGGCGCTCCTATACCAACTCTTCTTTATTGATTTGAACCCAGGACCAAAATATTGTATCCATTCATTTAATAAATACGTATTGAGTGACATATACGTGCCAGTCACATTTTGTGTGCTGGACATATAGACAGCAGAGAGCAAGACAGTCAGGCATGGAGTTTACATTATGCAGATGGCGGGTAGGTGAACAGTAGACAATAACTGAGTTAAAAAGCACAGATAATTCCAGATAGTTGATTCATGCTGTAAAGACAACTAAACCTGGTGATGTGTCTATATTGGGTAGTCAGGAAGGGGCTCCTGAGGGGATGGCATTTGAACTGAGGCTTGAGTGTTAAAGAGAAATACCCAGGCAAAGGTCTGGGAACAAAACTGTCCAGGCAGAAGGGAGAGAACACACAAGTCCTAAGGCAAGGGTGAGTCTGAGATTAAAGGAGGAAGGAGGCCGGTGTGGCTAGACCATAGCCAGGGAAAGGGATGCAAGAAGGTTAGAAAGGAGGGCAGGGGCAAGTCATGGGGGGCCTGGAAGACCATGTGTGGCAGGATGGCTAGCTGGCTGGTCACCAAGAATTCAGACTGCCCTCTATAGCGCTTTTCACTGCCTAGAAAGAGTCTTCCTGACAGAGACTACATTTCTCGCTCCCCCCACTAGCTTCTAGGGAAGTTCATGTGACTCTTAACTGAAATTAAGGCTGTTGAGGCAGAAATAATTTGTGAGGGTCCCCCCGGGAAGACACGCCAACAAAGTTGTGTGTGTGCCAGAGTCTGCTACAAGCTGGAAGGCTTTTATGGGAAAGTTTAGAAGAAGGGAGGAGGACTCCTTATACCAGAGTTGTCCTGTTCAGTGGAGGCTACAGTACAGAGGTTACAATCATTGGCTGCAGATGACATCATACAGGCTAAAATGTGCTACGTGCAAGACAGTCAGTAAAACTTCATGATTCAGAAACAAATCAGCAAAACTTCGTGATTCAGAAACACATCAGCATCCTTTTCACTGTCAGTAGGATACGTATTAATCAGTGTGCTAACAGTTAGAGGAACTCACAATAAGATTCTTCACTCAGGACAGGATATACTCCATGAATCATAAGACCTACCCCAGGGTGGGGGGGGGGGGCGGTAATTTGGAAGCCTGCCAAATGTGGCCTGTAGGTTATCATGACCAGTTCTCATCTGTGGAATGTGAGCTGCTGTAATGGGATCATATTAATGTCACAGCAGTTAAAAAATGGGTGTGCCTTTTCCATTCTCTCTTCCTCCATCTGCCAGCTGGATGCAGAAGGCTTTGAGGCCATAGCAGATGACAGGATCACAAGAAGAAAAAACCTGGGTCCCTGAATCACCATGTGGAGGAAAATTGCTCAAAACCAGGAACACGTGCACCCAACTATTACCTGGCCCAGGAATATGTTTTCATGTGTGAAGGAAGCACTGAACATTTGAGTTGTACTCACCACTATAGCCAGTATCACCTTAACTAACATGCCCGTAATAAGGAGCTTGGATTTTGTTCTAAGTGCAAGCAAATGCCACTGGAAGGTTTTAGGGAGAGGAGGAAAGTGAAGTGGTTTAGGTGTTGAAAGACCACTGTGGCTGCTATGCAGAGCCTAGGGGTAAAAGAAGCTGAGAGAACAATGAAGTGGTTTCTGCCTTAATCCAGGGAAGGACTGGCAGAATTGGTGAAATAGAGGAGGTGGAGAGGAATGAACTAATCTGAGATCAACTTTGGAGGCTGAGCCAAGGATTTTCTAGCTGATTGGATGTCAAAGGTGAGGGAAAGAAAAAGTCATAGGAGACTCCTGGTTTGTGGCTTGGTGTCATTTCATCTGGTAGGAAAGCCTGAGGAGCAGACTCAAGTGAGATATTCTGAGTTTAGTTTTGGCAGTGTTATGCTCACTGTTCATGAGAAACCTTAATCTATTATCTAGTGGTTGTACAAATATATATATGTATACACACACACACACATATATATAGCCTAAGAGAAATGTCTAGTAACTTCTTTTACAACCAGGGAAGAAAGGGAGAATACTAGTATTAGAACAAGCATATAATTAAAGTCACTGATCATTAACTTTGCATTACTAAAAGTATAGCAATATTACATAATAAAATTAAAGGCTGAACGAATTATATGATGAATTTGTGAATGATGAAGTTCTGTGTCTAACAACACTGTTAGTGCAAATATTGAATCAGATGGATTTTAAAAATCAGTTACCATTTTTTAAGCTTTCTTTTCAAGTCACACCAACAGGAATGTATATCATCCAAATGTGGCAAACTATTCAAGGCTTGAAAGACTTTAAAGATTACCCAGTAAAATCTTCTCAATTTAAAGATAATACAACCAAGTCCCATATAAAAAGGCCTTGTCCAAGGTCCCAAACCTGAGCAGTTCACCTGATATGAAACTCTATGCAGTGAATCCAATTTTCAGCATTAAGATATCTCAAAAACATATGAGAAATCAGAATCACTAAAGCCAAGAATTGCACACAATATGCTTCTCTTTATAGCAGGTTTTCTTAACTAAAGAATATTTCAATGCAAATATTAACTGTTCAACCAAAAGAGGTGTCAACAAGAAGAATACTGAACTCAAATATTATTCAACAAGTCTACACTCTAATATTTACCTATCAAATTTTGTGATCATATGTTTTGAATTTGGTGGTAAAAGGTATGATATTAGAATAAGAAGAGAACAAACATCTGGGCTTTGGAAATGCCTTGCTTCACCTATAAGAATCATGTAAAATAATCTGGAATAAACATTAAAGGAATGTGTGCACTTATACTTTATTTTTTATTAAGGAAACATGAGACTTTTAGTGCCACAAATTGTTTTTGTATCATGACATGGTGTTAACTGAGACTTCATCTGACATCTCCAAGGCTAAAACCAGAAGAGTTACACGTCCCATAGTTCAAAGACCCTCCCTGCAGGACTAGCGAGGTAAGAAGTGGTCCGAACTGGTCTGGGAACCTTAGCCCATCATTCACAGCCTGCTGCACACAAGAGAGAAGATTCTTCAGAGAAATTCATGGGAGTGATTTTTCCAGTCTCCATCTCCATGGAAAAGGAAAGGAGGGTAGTCTGCCTCCCCCAGTTCCCTGAAAACCCTCCCAGCCAAGTGCAAGGGGTTTTGATACAACTCCTTGTATTGGAGAGATCAGCATCTTAGTCCACTAGGAAATGATCTTAGGAGATGGAGCAAGAAAGAGTTCTTGAGAGAACCTGGACTGTCCTCCAAGATAGTAACTGTCCCTGGAGAATAAATGAGCTTAAAAGACGATAGAGTGAGTCAGCTGCACTTCTATCAGCCCAAGTCAGGATGAAGATTTTCTGAGCCATGTGATGCCACTGGGGGTACCCATTCTAGGGGCCTCTTGACAGGAATCAGGATCAGGGACCCCCCAGCAAAGGAAAGTTCAGTGAAGTATATGACTAGAGCAAAGAACTGAGAGGGCGTCACAAGAGGTCAGCCAGAGAACACACTCCCTTGTGCAGGACAGAGTCTCTGTGTGTGGGGGGGTCTGGTGGGGGGGTCCCCAATTACCTACAAAACACACCATCTAAAGAAATTCAGCAATGTGGCATTTGCCACACAGGGAACTCTGACACCGTACGAGTAGCAGCCAAATTAGAAACTCGGTCACCGTCTCCCCCTCCTCACTTTTTGACAGCCCAACTCTGTAAGAGTCTGAGAACCACCTGCTGAGTGGGGGGCTGTGAAGAACCAAAAGGGAATCAAGCCATGCTTCACTGCCTGTCTACAGCCCTGGGGAATCACGTTTCCTCTGAGAGACTCTGGGACAAGGTGAAGAAGGGGGTGTATTGGGGAAGGAGCTTCCATTAGATGGAAGATTTAAGTTTTTACATTAGATTGGGTTGTGCTATTTTATTTTATACTTGAAAATGAGCCTGTTTGTTAACACTATGAAATTGACTGAAAGGCTGTGTGGTTTGCCCAAGTTGTCACCAAGGAGGCGTAGAAGGGAAATCTGAACAAGTACAATAATTAAGGCCAGACGTGGAAGAAGGATAAAAGTTGTTTCTTAGTTAAACTCCACCCATAATAAACCAGTTAGAGTTGCAGTAATGAAAAGCCACTGGTGAGATGCTGAGTTAAGATAGGAATATAGTCATGTCACAGCTCATACATCCAAGATTCCTTTCCAGTCAAAATCCAGCTAAGTGTATCTGTAACTAGGTGAAATGAGTTTATAAGAGGCCTGAGAATGTTTTCTAAACAATTTACATATAAATTATAACAAATAAATTTGAGGCATTTTTTAAAGGAAAGCAAATTAATGCAAATGAAGCTAAGACCAGAAAGCTGATATTACTAGGGAAGCATATTTATTAGGCATCTTCAATATGCTAAGTGGTATTTAGAGGCATAAGAAGAATTAGAAGATATGGTTCCTATTCTTGGAACCAGCTGGATGGAATAAATCCATGCTTAGAAGAAAAAAAACACTAGAGAAAAGAATAATAAAGCAAAGTACATATAATCAACTGCTATAATAAGGGTAAGAGGATATACTGCTGAACAGAAATGCACACACATGAAGGTGGAAGCATGGTGAAGAGGATTTGTATAATGACAAAAGGGGAAACAGACCATCCAGAAAGACAGAGGATATTGAAAATGCTTTCTTGATGCAGATTACAAAACTCGGATAGAGATGATCCATGGTAGTCAATGGAGATTTCCATTATATGGGCATCTGTTGGCAGTCTCATTATAGAAAAAAAAATGAGGGCCTAAGAAATCAAGTAGCTTTGCTGCAAGTTTTACTGCTGGGAAGGATACCATGGGGAAATAGTTAACAGGAATTTTTTTTTTCCTAGCCTGAAGAGTCCATTGATAATCTTAACCACTCAGGATGCTTCAGGGAAACTGATGATGATATTTTGGACTTCTAAACATAGAATGAATTAGAAATAACCTGGACTTTAGGAAAATAAGTGTACCTAAAGCTACATTAATGAAATAATAAAGATTAAAACGCAACCCAATCAGAGAAACTATGGAGAATTTAGTTGGCAAAAGGATTTCTTTGAATTCAAATTTGAGCAGGACTGAGACCCTTTGTTTGAAACTTCAGCAGGCCCTTTGTTCTCCCCAATGACACATGGCTTTAAAGTCTAGCTTAGCTTTAAGTCAATCATTAATCTGGGTTTCTCTGGGAACTACCTTTAAGACTCCAGAAAGACATTCCAAGGTGCATGGGTGGGTTGAGTGGTATAAATAGTGCCCCATTTGAGGAGAGAAGCCTTTCTGCCTTATTCCTAGATGGTTGGTCTTTGCATAATAACGCTGCTACCTACTTGTTGCCACTTGTGAATTTCCTGTTCATAGAGGACATTAGGAGAAACTCTCTCGTGTTTGAGGTGGACCAAAGCATCTGAACGAGAGGAAGAGAACACTCTGAACACTGGGGAAGGCTGCTCAAGTTAGATTTTTGTCATAGTGCACATTAAGTTGTGCTGACCCAGATATTCCAATTTCAACTGTTTCCCACATCCACTAGAAAATCTTGGTATCAGCAAGCATGTGGCCTGGCGAGCTGGGAGTATTAACTTGTGGTCTGACCAGGATTCTTCGTCATCTTAACACAGCCTTGGCCGTGGTTAGCAAGGCGGTTCTAACCTTGTTATTCTAATTATTCTCTCACTTTGGGTGTGATTCCTGTTACTCCTTCCACTTAAAACAGATGGAAGAGTGACCTGTACATTGGGAAAGGTCATCTGTGTCTTGATTTTTTTATCTGGAAGTTTTCAGTTATAAAGATGTTATAATAATTATTATTATTTTGTACTTAAATCGGGAAGTGCTGAGATCTAAAACACAACTCTAGGTCTGATTATGTTTTGAACAAAATAACGTTGTACCTCATATACACCATGGAATACTATGCAGTCATAAAAAGGAATGAGATCATGTCCTCTGCAGGGACATGGATAGAGCTGGAAGCCATTATCCTCAGCGAGTTAATGCAGGAACAGAAAACCAAACACCACGTGTTCTCACTTACAAGTGAGAGCTGCATGGTGAGAACACATGGACACAGGGAAGGAAATGGCATACACTGGGGCCTGCCATGGGGTGGGGTTGGGGGAGGGAGAGCATTGGGAAAAATAGCCAATGTATGCTGGGCTTAATACCTAGATAATGGGTTGATAGGTGCAGCAAACCACCATTGCACACGTTTACCTATGTAACAAGCCTGCACATCCTGCACGTGTACCCTAGAACTTAAAATAAAAATTAAAATTAATTTTTAAAAAAGAAAGTTTAAAAAAAGGAAAATAACATTGTACTGAAGCAAAACTAGTTACTCTGTCCTTTTACCACAAGATGTGAGCTGTAGATTATAATGAACTACTGAACAGTTCAAACCAAAATTATAACTTTTGATTAAGTAGTATGGCCTGGCTGCTGAATCACCAATGTGAAAACCCATCCCTGGAGAATGTGGAGCCCAAGATGATATGAGTAGCCACTGTTGGTGGAAAGAGCAGAAAGTTTTGAAGAGTGACCAGAGTCAGGAACATAACAGATAAATTCTGGGGAGCAACAGGCAGTATTTATTGATTCATCCCACAAATGTGTAGGAGCACATACTATGTGCCAGATGCTGGAAAAAGAGTAGTGACATGCTCCAGGCCCAAAGTGCACTGACCTAACTTCAGAAAGATGTCTGCATCGCCTCTATAATCTCAGAACATTAACCCACGAGTGATCTCAGATGTTCTGAAAACTGGTAAATGTATCACTCAGGATGATTTTGGTGGTAAGTAACAGAAAACCCAACTCAAACGGGCATTAACAATAAGGTTAATTTATTGGCTTATACAACTGAAAGCCCAGAAATTATGTAGACTTTGGAGACAGTCTGATTAGGGCTCTGGCTCCAATTTTTTATATTCTCTTGGATTTTCCTTCTTTTAAGCGCCACCTTTAACTTTAGGCTAGCTTCCCTCTTGAGGACAAAATGGAAGCTATGGTTTAGGGTTCACATTCCCATACCAGATTATTCAGAAAAATCAAGCTTCCCAAGCAATGGCCTAAAGTCATAAGCCATTGACATTTACCTCTGCATCAATCACCGGGACAGAAGGGAAGGAATTTTGCTGACTGATTTAAGCCAATGAGGGTATATACCTGAACCTGGCAGTGGGGGTAGTCCCAGTCAACCTCATGGCTGCTCTTCCAATGGAGAAATAAATGCTAAGAGAACCATGACAGCAAACCCAAGCATTCTTTCAGATATCCAGTATTAGAAACAGAAGATTTATCAAAGGCTTCCTCGTTAGGCAGAAAACTGATGAGTTGCAGAAGACATACACTCATTGCTGTTGGTAAAAATCTCAGAAAGCACAGGAAAGTCTATGAAAGGCACAAGTTTCCAAGTCTGCTTCTGATAACCTCAAAAGTTTTCCTACAGCCTCCTTTTAATGAGTTCCTCATTCATAGGCCCAAATATTTGAACACAGTGACCTTAAAAACTTAACCACAGATGACTGATCCAAGAAGGAGGACCTGATCCAAAGGCAGCAATCTATGGACTGGCCTATAAAATGGCCTAGCATAAGAGCTTAGTGCTACCGGGAATTTCTATCCTGGATGGTGACTACCTGATTCTGTCAGATCCTATAGGGTGTTGGACTATAAGACATACAAGTCAAAAACAGTGAAGAAGTCTAACCTTCCTTGCAAGCTAACAATTTAGCTGGCCATGCTTTCACGGATGCTGGCAGAAAACAGAAGACACCTGCGTAAGAGACAAAGGACTTATTACTCACAGCTCAGCGAGCATAAGCTTCATATTTGCCTCAGTTTCTCTCGTCCCCCACCCCTCTAACTTCCAAAGGTGTGACAGGGAACAGTCACGCAATGTAGTAGGTGATATAGTTTGGATGTCCCCTCCAAATCTCATGTTGAGATGTAATCCCCCTTGTCGGAGATGGGGCCTGATGGGAGGTATTTGGGTCATGCAGGGCAGATCCCTCATGACTTGGTGCTGTCCTCGTGACAGTGAGTGAGTTCTCAGGAGATCTTGTTGTTTAACAGCATGGGGCACCTCCCCTGCACTCTCTCCTTTGCTCCCACTCTCACCATGTGATACATGGGCTCCCCCTTTGCCTTCTGCCATGATTGTAAGCTTCCTAAGGCCTCGCCAGAAGCCAAGCAGATGCCGGTGCCATGCTTCCTATCCAACCTACAGAACTGTGAGTCAATTAAGCCTCTTCTCTTTATAAATTACGTGGTCTCAGGCATTTCTTTATAGCCATGCCAGAGTAGCCTAATAGTAGATTTGCATCACACTTGAGGAACCTTGAACCTAGAAAACCTAAATCTTTTATAGCTTTTATAATGAATTGCTAGCAAACTTGCCCTATCTTTGCCCCAAAGGAGACTTTATCTTTATTATATGAAACAGAAAATAAAGCCATCTTTCACTCTGGAGAGTGACCCTATCACTATCTTCCAAGTCCATTTGCCATGTAAACACCCATGAAAAGATAGTCCAAAACAAAAGTTGTCAGTGCCCCTGATCACAAGATGTGCAGAAATGCAAGAGACCCAAGGAGAATTGTCTCCCAACAGCAGCAGACAATAGAAAGCTACAGAAACTGAGATAAAACAAAGAATAGGCTGTAAGTACTGACAGCAGAAGCCATGAGGTAGAGAGAAAGAAAGTAGGAATGAAAGCTATTACATTAGCGGCAGGAGAAATAAGCAAGAAAGGACATACCACCATCATGCCAATGGAAATGTGCTGATATCTACAAATATGAGCTGGAATCATATTCCCTCATTAAATAGATAGTGCAGTACTTCTGAAGAAGTTATCAGTGAATGTGGGATCATTTTGTTTGAGAGTGGAAATTTCTCATACTATCCACTAACCTACCCTGTCACCATAGTCAAGCAAGTCAAGCTAGAATCTCTGACTGTGTCAGACTTTGGGGTTTTATAGAAAATTTGTATCATGGAGATGTGGGCTAAATACTGGAGGTGATTCACTTCAGAAAGCTAAACATTGGGAAACCATCTCTATCACAGTAACCATTTAGGTTAAAGAAGTTGATTTTGCACTGTTTTTAGCCTCCTGTATTTTATTTCTTACTTCGTATCTTAATCTAACCTCGTTCTCTAGACAAGAGATGTTTATTGCTATTTGTCAGTGGTAATAGCCAGATGTTCTAGATATACCTTTGTTAAAGGCAACACAACAATTATCTCAAAGGGCAATGTTTATTTTAGACACTAACTTGGCCTCTGTTTTCAATTCGTCTAGTTATGGTTAGTTCATTGTACTTTATCTCCAAAAAAAAACAAATATCCCAAATTTTTTACATGAAGTGTACACTCAAAGCAGGCATCTTAAGTTGTTACTACCTCTTATTTATATTGCATTAAGTATTTTATTCACTCCCACAATAATGACAATTAAAACAAAACTTCCTGTTCATTGATAATTAGATGTTTTGCTTCATTTGGACTTCCTCCAACAATCTTCTGTTCAGATTCAGCTCTTATAATTAATTATCCTCTTGCTGAACAACTAAAAACTGAAGTCTGACCAAAGTACATCTCATCCCACACAGATGTCCTAGTTACTCCACAAAAGGTTAATTAATCATAAGAGGTGCTTTAGAGCAGGAGGCGCTGGAAGAAATTCAGACCTAGTTTCTGGCAACACAGAAAAACTACCATCATGCCCCTTGTTATTGAGCTCACACTGAGAGAATCATTTCAACGGAGCAGAAATCCAACTGCATGCACGAAATAGCTGGTGGACATAGTATCATGCCTCAGATAATGGGGCACACCACTTCTCAGTCACTGATAACTCGGAATCCCAGCCTGCCCGCAAGAGAAAGTCAGCACTGTTTGTCCTCATTTAACAGAGGTGTCTGAAAATCCCAAATCGCAACAATGGCAGAAGCAATCTTCATTGTTCTCCTCTCTTTGGCTGGGTGCCATTTTGTAACACGAATGAACCCTCCTCTCCAGCCAAAACAGTCTACACACAGTCTTCCAAATATACCTTGCATTTTCCAACCTGTGGCTCCAGTCATGCTAATCCCTCTAGTCCAGGAATAAATTTGTCTTCTTCCACCACCTAGCCAAACCCTATAATTCAGTCAAGAACCAGTTCAAACAACTCCTCCTCATAAACCTGCATGCAGAACATTCCAACCCAGTGGAAGTGCATCCTCTTTTGATTTAGGAGCAGCTGTGGTGTGTTAGAAGGAGCACTGTCCTGAAACAGAAAATAGATGCAATATTGGCTGTATTAAATGTATAACTTTGAGCAAGGTATTTAACTCCTGTGAGCCTCAGCTTTCTGTTCAATAAAACAGGCAGAAGAATAGCTACTTTGTGGGCTTTATTGTGGAAACTAACTAAAATCAGGATTATGAAAATGTTTATCATTTTGTTGCTGCTCAGCATATATTTCTTTGCTTACTTGATAATTGATGCCTCTGTGTTTTAGTTTGCTTTCTTTAGTTGTTTTTTCTTCCCCTTTTAACAAAAGATGTGAGAGAAAGTCACCTTAAAATCTTTCTCAATATGGTAATCATCATCACCCCTTTCTGGGAACAGGGATGTCAAAAATTGTGCGCTCTAAAGATCTATGAGTTTCCTTTTGGAGGAGGAGGGACAGAAAAGAGGTCAGGACTCAGATCAAGAATATGAACCCATCATGGCCAAGCACTAGAGGACTCATTTCTGGTGCTGGCGATGGCTGTGAATTGAACAGGAGAAGAGTCCACTGCAATAGGTCATGCTGTTAGAGGTAGCATCCATAGGAGATGAGCACAACTGTGGCTCCCCTCACCCAGACGAGGTGTCCCTCTGTTACCAGCATGCTTTCCTAGACATGAAGAGAGATTGCATAGGAATTTCCAGGTCCCCTTGGGAGTCAGAAAAAAAGCACTGCATATTCTAGAGATGAAAGGGAAGTGATGCTCTGGTGACAGCCATAAATCGTCTCATCGTTTCTCATAAACTGTTAGCGTGCCTTTTCTCCCCAACAGACTCTAAACTCCTAGAGGCCAAAAACCAGTTTGAAGTGTTTTATGTGTTGCTTAGGCCCTGGCCCTGAGCTCAGGGTGCACTTAGGTTCTGGTTTGTTTCCATGGGCTTTACCGGGTTAGCCACTCTTCTCGTTCTCTTTTCCTTGTTTATTGTTTAGCCATAACTTAGACCATATTAAAGTGGATTCTAAATCAATATCGAAGACTCTAGATGGTCAATGTTTTCTCCTTGCTGAATGATTCATTCAACTTCTCTTGGAAGCTCCCATTGAAACAGAGAATTAACAAGCTTGAGGGAAGGAGAGAGCAGGAAGGGAGCAGGAAAGAGGATATTTGGCTATGGAATAGGAGCAAAAAATGCAATTTGTCTTTCAAGAATAAGATTCTGTGAGAAAAAGGTGGCAATTCTAGTTCATGGAGATAGCAAGGTATTCATGCCACTTCTGAAGCACTAGATCTTACTGGCCTTCTTGTATACCATGTTTATTTGGTTCTTTGGAAGTCAGTCTTGAGCCAAAAGTATATGGAAGATTTTCGTCCTGTCCACAGTGTCAACCTATAAAATATATTGATATAAATAAGTAACAACTTGTGGTCAAAGCACCTTTATTCAAGGGTTCAAATTCCTTTTCCAGCATGATTGTGCCCAGTCTTCAGAGATAACAGGGTATTTATCAACCTTCTTCATTTTAAAGATGCCAAAATTGAGTCAGTAAAGTCAAATATCAAGTTCAGCCAAATAGAATTGGAACCCAATTCCATTATATATATATATACACACATATATATAATTATTGTAATTATTATCATTCAATGGCATTTCTGATGCTAACACAGCCCACTGTTCAGGATTCAGCCAGCACCTGAAATGCAGCCAACAGTGATGGAGACAATGTTTTAATAAAAAAAGAGTCCTGAGACCACAGCACTCCCAGTTTTGAAAGCCTTAAAATAAATTCCAAATTTATTCATAATGGAAATAAATCACAGAATCCAAGGTACAAAATTATTTCTACGGCTGCTCCAATAAACATCAGAAAAGGCCTTGCCAGATCCTTCCTGTTCAGCCTACTTGTGTACAGTAGATGAGTTTTTAAAAGAATAACTCTTATCTGTCCTCTTGAAAGCTAAAAAGCAAGTCTTATCAGGTCTAAAAAGAACATGTTCAATTTCAAGACTTCTAAAAAACCTTCTGGTTGTATTTACCCACTTTCTCAATTAGCAAGGGTTTGAAATCCTGAAAAGCTTTCTTACTGCCTTAATTTTATAGTCAATGACATATATGCAGATACAGATATAGATATGTAAAGAGATATAGAGAGAGACATATATCTCATCTATCTCCCTGACTAGATTGTTAAACTGCTCGTGAATCCTAACTATAGCTAGAGTCTTCCTCAATGTATTCGTGTGCTCAGGCTGCCCTTATAGAACACCACAGACTGAGTGGCTTAAACAACAGGAATTTATTTTCTCACAGTTTTAGAGGCTAGAAGGCCAACACCAAAGTGTCAGCACATTTGGTTTCTTCTGGGGCCTCTCTCCTTGGCTTGTAGCTGACCACCTTCTCTCTGTGTCTTCACATGATCTTTCCTCTTTCTGTGCACATCTATCTGTGTCCTGATCTTCTCTTTAAATAAGGACCCCAGTCACGCTGGATTAGGGTCCACTCATATGACTTCATTTTACCTTAATTACTTCTTTAAAGGCCCTAACTCCAGTACCGTCACATTCTGAAATACAGGGGTTGGGACTTCAACACATACAGTTGCAGGTAACACAAATCAACTCATAAGACTGTATCTCCCAATTACTTATGGTTTGCCCACGGAGAGGCCTCCATAAACACATGTTGGTTAATGACTTGATGTAAATAAATATACAAGCTAATTCCGAATGGATGGAAAAGTAATGGTGAGCTTGAAAAACCATCCCACATCCTTACCCTTTCAATTGTAATTAAAAACAAAAACAAAAACAGAGGTCCTTCCTAATTCTGTATAAAGGCATTGGTGGTGGTGCTACACACACCTCTCCAAAAGGAAGCAAGGCCTGCAGAATACAAAGAACATTCCCTGAAGCTACCAAGCAGGGATGAGGCTTTCGAAAGCAGGCCAGACAGCAAGAGAAAAAGACACTGCTGTGATAGGACTTGGAAGAGCAACTCCATGATTCACAGCAAAAGTATAGGATACTAGGCTTTTTCCCCCAATTATTTAAAATGATGTAATTGGAGTGTTATTTGACATCAGAGAAATGTAGGTTGAAGTCCTCTCTCTTATCATGTAGGTGAACTTAAGCAAATTATTAAATCTCTCTAATGTTCCTCTTCCTCATTTGTAAAATAGATAGCAGCTTTATTGTGAGAATTAAATATGCTAATTCACTTAACGTGTACTGACATTGCATATTCGATTAATGTTAGTTTCTTTTCCTTTCTGACTTCCTCCTCAACCAAGACACAATTTTTCCTCCTCAACCAAGCACAGGCTCGCTAGATCACAAAAAGACCCCACTTCTCTCTAAGACGCTATTTCTCAACTTTAAAAATCCACATGCCCTCTTGATCATACAAAACTTTACTTTTCCACACCCCTTGTTGAGATTTATAACTGTGACCTCTAAGATCGGTTGTAATATTAAAAAGGCAAATAATGCACACAGATTCCCCAAGTCTCTCTCTCCAAGCCACAGAGAGCAGGGAAGATAAGCCTGAATGTCTGTCTGTGTGTGAGTGAGTGCAGGGTGCATCAGAGCAGATTCTCATATGCTGCTCTCCAGTTACTTAGCCCCTGTGTAAGAATTAAATTATTCCCAGAAGTCACAGACAAGTCAAGTCCAGTCAGCTCTTTTGCTTAAAGGAGTAAGAAAGCCCAAAATGGAAAACTGGAGAAGAAAGCAGTCGTTTGGGTGACAAGCAATCACTGAAGCTCTTTCCAGCCAATCAGGGCTGGCTCTCACCACCTAATTATTTTCAAGAAGAAACGTGAATGACACGCGTTTGTTTTGTGGTTTATCAGTAAGCCAGCTTGCTTGGCGTTTGCTAACCCTCTGCATTTGACTATATGGACCCAGTCTTGGGAAGGGCAGGGAGGAAGTGAAAGAGGCATCTTTTAGATTTATTTTGCTTCTTAGTCTGTCTGCCTCCTGGCAGGAATCCACCGGGCTTGTTTAAACACATTACCCATTTGTTAGACAAAGGGAGCTAAGCTGTGCCAGGTGCCTGTGGCATTGTACAGGGTTAAGCAATGGCAGGAGAACATTTCCACAGTTATCTTTCAGTCTATGATAGAACTAAAGGAGCCAGCAAAGTTTGTTTACCAACCCTTTCAAGAATTCTCAATAGGAGGTGTGGGGGAACTGAAACAATAAAAGAATATACTACAGAAAATTATTTTAATAAATGGAAAAAGACTCAAGATGTCTACACCTGACCTGTAACTGCATATTCTGGGTTACCTTTGTCATACTCTATAATGTCATGTATTTGATATAAGCTACATTCTTCTAAATCGGTTTGGTCCAATGCCAATCATATACACACACATATAAAGCCACATTCAAAAAGACTAAAAAATCTTTTTTAGTCCTAAACTCTGGGCTACAGTAGTGATCAGATATCTAAGAGTAACCTTCCAGGATTTGCTACTTTTCCCTTTCTGATGCAAAGCATTTTGACATACATAGGTCATTCTCTGGCAAAAAAAAAAAAAAAAAAGAGAGAGAGAGAGAAACTGCAGAGCTCAGCAACTGCTTTATCAGAAGAACTCATAGGCATTAAATTTCTAACAAAGCTAACCCATCTAGTGTTTGGCAGCACAGTACTCCCAGACACCCACACACACACACTCACATGTGCCCTGCAAATCTGCTCTATCAGCCTCTAGTTCTTCCCACTTGGCTCTGGGAGAAACAGACTAAACAACCTAACCCACCCTTAACATTTTCTGTACTCAGAACAACCTGATTAGAACCAGTCTCACTTTTAATTCTGTTCTTTGAGACATCTTCCAGAAAGAAAATATACCTGTATAGGGAAAGTTTAGAACAATGGCTAGAAATAGATACTGAGGCCAAATGAACCCTTTGATCTGAATTAAAGGCAGCAAAAAGCAGAATTGGAAAATAGAATGGCTCCCTCTCTTAGCCCTCTCTGGCTGTCAGCTCTCTATGTTAAGTGCAAGGATACAAGATGAGCAGGACAGATGTAGTCTCTGCTCTCATCGAATTCACAGAACAGTGGCAGAAATAGGCAAGTCAAGAGGCAATTTCAGGACAGTCTGATCATGGCCTACAAGTCTTTTTGCTATCTGACCCATACTTGGCCATAATAAAGATTTGGGGAGTCAGAGAAGTCCTTTAAGCAAAGGTGTGACATGATCCGCTCTGCTGCTTAGAAAAAGCACTTTGGCTGCAGTAGAGAGAATGAATTTAGGAGAAGTACAGTTAGCGGTGGAGAGACCAGTTGACCAGTTTTAAGGCAGTTGAAGTAGCCCAGGGGAGAGATGGTGGTGGCCTGGCTTACGGACTTGGCATGGCAATGGCGAGAAGTGAACAGATTCAAGCAATAATGAGGAAACAGAATCCCTGCCTTCCTTCAACCGTGGGAATAGAAATGATGCACAGCTTGGGGAGAGGAGGAGTGAGACATTTCATTTTTTGCCTAATATTCTTCAAACAAAAATTATCATTCCACATTTTCCCTTAGAAAATCACCATCTCTCATTCATCTTCACTCCAATTCTTGGTAATCGAAAGAAATATGGAATCCATCATTTTTTTGAACCCAGAAAGGTCACACAGTTCTCCTGGCCAATACAAGGGGTTCGCTTTGAAACCAACCCACATGTATTTTCCACAGGCCCTGCACAGCTACCATTTCACTCCTGGCACTTGTTCATCATTCCATTTTCTCAAAGTGAATGACTGAGCAAATGGCAATCAATGTTCCCAATAAAAGTTTTAGGAGATAATTACAGTGACAGGAAGCATAGTCATTACAATAGTCATGCTGGGTTTGTTGTGATGCTACTAATCACACCAAGTTTTCTGATCCATGTAAATTGCAGGTAACTTTACTCCTCTAGAATTTGCTATTAATAGATAATATTATTATGCTAATAGCTGCCTAAAGTATAATTTGAGAATTTCAAGTGATCTAAGCCAGATATTTTAAAACACTATAATAACCTAACAGATAGGAGCCAAAAAATAAATTTTATCACATTTAAGGAAATTATTTTTAAGGAGAGACACCTGCAATTTACACATTAAAAAATCAGTTATACTACATGGAGTTGAGTGATTTAATGTATGCATGTTTTTTCAATTGCTCAGCAAAATACAAATTGCAAAATATTATACTATCTAAGCTCTGGTTTATTGTTAATCCATGAGTGTTTATATATACATATGCTATATGCGTATATATGTTACTATTTGTTCATTCACTCAACAAATATTAACTAAGCATACACACCCCTGAGCAACTAGAAGGGGCAACATAAACTCAAATAAATATAATACTGAAATATGTGCTAAACAGAGATAAGTACAAGAAACTATAGTGCTATAAAGAAAGATGGCTTTAACTCCATCATAGAGGGCTTCCTAGAGAAGGTGATTTTTAAGGTGGGTCTTAGCAGAAAAGTCAAGAGCACAGCAGAGAAACCCAAACAGTTGGCGGATAATACAAGAACCGAAGAAAAGGCTGTTCAAGGATATGGTAGGCTCTGGGAGCTGCAAGAATGTAGACAAGGCTCATTAGGACAGGGTCAGGAGAAGACTATGAAGAGCTTAGAGTGTCATAGCAAGGTCACTGAAGCAAGGAAGAAGCACAGACACATTATCTTTGACTTGCTCTTCAGAAAAGAGGATGATGCCTCGCAGATACTGTTTTATATAAATTGAAAGTCTGTGGTAACCCTACAATCGAGCAGGTCTATCAGCACCATTTTTCCAAGAGTATGTGCTCACTTCTTATCTCTGTGTCACATTTTGGTAATTTTCACAATATTTCAAACTTTTTCATGATTATTATATCTGTTATGAGATCTGTGATCAGTGATCTTTGTTGTTACTATTGTAATTGTTTTGGGGTGCCATGAACCATGCCATATAAGACGGCAAACTTAATCAATAAATATTGTGTGTGTTCTGACTGCTCCACTGACCAGCCCTTCCCCCGTCTCTTTTCCTCTCCTCAGGCCTCCCTATTCCCTGACACACATAAATCTTGAAATTAGACCAAATAATAACCCTACAATGACCTCTAAGTGTTCATATGAAAGGAAGAATCCCCCGTCTCTCAATTTAAATCAAAAGCTAGAAATGATTAAGCTTAGTGAAGAAGGCATGCAGAAAGCCCAGAACGGCCAAGGTTAGGAGGCTGGGTCTTTGGGAGGTAATCAGATTTAGATGAAGCCTTGAAGGTGGAGCCCCCACAATGGGATGAGCGCCCTTATAGGAAGTGGAAAAAATACTAGCACTCTCTCTCTGTCTCCACCATGTGAGGCCACCATGAGAAGGCAGCCATTTGCAAACCAGGAAGAGGGCCCTCACAAGGAATCCAATCAGCTGACACCTTGATCTTGGACTTCTCAGACCCCAGAACTGTAAGCCATCAATTTCTGTTGTTTAAGCCACACAGTCTATGGTATATTGCTATAGCAATCTGAGCTGACTAAGATACACCCCTTCCCTCCCATCCTCCTGACCTGCTAATTCAGGCTCATCCTTCAGCTTTTGCCTTAAATATCACTTCCTTAAGAAGTCTTCCTCAAACCACTAAGATTGGTCAATGATCCCCACGTCCATGCCCTCCTCTCTTTATACATTCAAATACAAACACACACACAATGTTGAAATGTCTCAACACTCACTAAGGGTTTGGTCGGTGTTACCTGGAGATTCATTAATTATCTGGCAGGTAGTTTAATAGGAAATAGTTTATCTATCCAATTACCTCTAGCTTCACAGCCTGCACTTGAAATCAGGGCTCCATTTGATTGGGAGTGGTGGGAGGAGGACAGTGAGGGCTTGTGGAGCAAAGGGCAGCTGGAGAAAGAGAGTGGGGGATCTTAGTGGAGGGATAATGAGAGGAAGCAAAGGGACCCCCAGAAGTGGTGAACTCCAAAGAGCTACTGAGAACTGTTTATCTGATTGCACAGAACATCAAGTTCTCGATGTAGAAAATTTCAGAGAAAGCTAGTGTCAAAAATAAATGCTATTGGAGAATTTCCTGTCTGAATCTGGTCTTTTTAGCTCCACTGGGAAGTAGTCCCCTGTTTTAATATCATCCCATTTCTGCCACCTGTATCACTCTTCTAGTCTTTTAAAGCAGTCTTACTCCTATTACATGTTTCATTTCACAGAGCAGTCTTCCCACAGGGCAGTTTTCAAATACCTGACGCCCCATTCAATCAGGGCAGCACCCGGCCATACATATTTAGGGATTTTAATCTTTCCACATAAATCACTCCCTCCAGCTCCTTAATCATGCGTGACAACTTGCAGTGACTGCATCTCGTGCTCTGATTTCCCTGAAAGGTCTTGCAAACTAATCATGGTGAAGCCAAGTCAGTAACTTCGATGGAAAGCACAATAACCAGACAGGAAATTCACAAAATGAGTCCACACACAGCACATGTCTCTCCGAACCCAGCTCCCCAGGGGGGTTTAGGACCCTGCTGTTTTTGAATGGGGGGACCGGCTCACAAGATGACGGTGTGCTCTCCTCACCTGCAGAAACTGAGGCGTTAGACTAGGGATCCCCAAGGGCCCTTAAGCTTTAGTATGCTCTGCGCTTGTGCTCCCAATTTCCCTTAAGAGGCAGATTGCCCTAATCAGTTATAGCAGAACCAATCAAATTGGAATAGCAGGAGGACTTTAAATCAAACCAGGGAGAATCCTTGGACTTCATCAAGATTCCCGAGCCATAGCGGCTGGGAATAAGGCAATGCTCTACCCCTTTATTATTCTGAATTTTAAACTATGATAACCCGGTACTTTCTTATCTCTTAAACAGGGCCTCTTGATGATGATCTCTGTTTCCTTTCACTGAGACTCCTGAAAATCAGATTTCTGGTTCCAGATTCCTGTGACTCTGATGGTGACGATGTGATGTAATTCTGTGCATTTGTTTTATCTACAGATACAAGAGGGAAGAATCCAAGTGCTAATTTTCATATTAGGTTGGTGCAAAAGTCATTGCAGTTTTTGCCATTTAAACATAATGGCAAAATCCGCAGTGACTTTTACATCAACCAAAAAACAAGTTGGTGGTTTTTTTGTTTTGTTTTTTGTTTTTGAGACCGAGTCTTGCTCTGTCACCGAGCCTGGAGTGTAGTGGAGCCATCTCAGCTCACTGCAAATTCCGCCTCCCAGGTTCAAGTGATTCTCCTGTCTCAGCCTCTTGAGTAGCTGGGATTACAAATGTAAGCCACCACGCCTGGCTAATTTTTGTATTTTTGGTAGAGACCGGGTTTCACCATGTTGATTAGGCTGGTCTCAAACTCTTGACCTCAAGTGATCCACCTGCCTCAGCCTCCCAAAGTAATGAGATTACTGGCATGAGCCACCGCGCCCGGCCCAAAAACTAAGTATTAATAACACTTGCCTGAGTGCTTAATCATAACATGCACTCTCCAAGCACTTCACTCATAGTAACTCATTTTAAACTTCATGAAAACCCTACAAGGTAGATGAGAAACTAAGGCAGAGAGAATAAAAAACTCACCCAAGGTTACACAGACAGCAAGAGGCAATGGTGAGATTTGAACCCAGGTAGCTTGATTTCATAGCCACTCTGCTGTTCTATTAAGATTCTTTAGTATTACTGAGGTTTCTGTCTCAAATAAAATTGAGAAGCTGGGCATGGTGGCCCACCCCTGCAATCCCAGCACTTTGGGAGGTGGAGGCAGGGGAATCACTTGAAGCCAGGAGTTAGAGACCAGCCTGGGCAACATAGTGAGGCCTCTTCTCTACAAAAAAAAAATTAAGAACCAGCAAGGCATGGTGGCACACACTTGTAGTCCCAGCTACTCAGGAGGCTGAGATAGGAGGGCTGCTTGAGCCCAGGAGTTCCAGGTTACCATGAGCTATGACTGCAACACTGCATTCCAGCCTGAGCACCAGTGCAAGACCTTGTCAAAAAAAAAATTATTTTATTTTTAAAAAAGGAAATTGAGAGCATAACAAGAGCTGACAAGAAAATGATTTTTTTAAGGTGATAATAATAAGAATCTCTGAAATGGGAGAAAAAGCCATTGGCTCTTCCTGGAAGGCTGGGAAGAATGTAGGGCTGTGAGGATGATTCAGTAAGGGATGGAGATGATTAATATTCACTAGCTCTGGTCCAGCAGCCCACTTCACAGTGTGGAGAAGACAGTTGGTTAAAACCAAAGGACACTGGGCAGGCAGGTGTGTCACTGACCAGAGAGTGGCTGAAATGATGATCATGAATGTAAGGTGCTTAGGAGAGGGAACGAGGAAAGTTGGCTCCAAGGGAAAATAGATCAAGGATCTGGGTGTTTCTCAACATAGATTATCTCATTTAATCCTCCCAACCATATGAGGCTTCATAATCATTTTCATTGAAGTCCTAGGGAAGTTAAGTAAATTGCCCAAGGTCACAGAGCAGGTAAGAGGTAGCATTTAATAAATGGGCATGTGGTCAGGCAGGCTGATCCAGAGGCTGTGCTCCTAGTCTAGGCAACTCTACTTTCATGCCTCCCTGGAAGGGTCCGTGAAGAGGGGAGAAAGATTCCAGGTACAAGAAACACCAAAAGTAAGTGGATAACCTGGGCCTGGAAGCAGTAGGGGGAAGGGGTTGATAGGCACAAGTGTAGGGTTTGTCTTTAAAAAGAAAGATGAGAGTTTTTCTTCCCTTGAGATAAGGGGGAAAAGTAAAGATGAAGTGCACATACAAGGACATTCTAGCAAGGAAGGAGAGACTGGCTCGTGTTAGATGGGTCTCATTTCCTCAGTGAATTAAAACAAGGTCCATCTGCCAAGGTCTCTAATCCTAGAGGAGTTGGGTTGGAGCTAGAGTTTAAGACAATGCATGTCTGAAATAGCTGTTATCTTGGAGTCTTTGAATGCAAGTATTGCTCAGCAGCTCGGGGGCCCTTACATTGGTCTTTAGAGTGAAACCATTGGCCCTGATTTGGTGATTTTCTCTAGCAGTGGCTAGAAGTACAGAAGTAGGAACAAAGAAAATGACTGGAGTCCTTTGCTCCGTATTGGAGGTTTCTTGCAAACTCATGGGTTTACCAGAGTGTTTAAATTATCCAGTTTCTTCTAAAGAGGAAAAGTTTGAGAACTGATAATCCATACAGTGAAAAATCAAGGCACAGTGAACAGGAGTCATGGACACTGGTATCAACTGCTTGGGCTCAGCTCACATTGGTGCCTCTTGCTAACTGATGACCTTGGACAAATTACTTAACCTCTCTATGCCTCAGTTTTTTATCTGTAAAAGAGAATATTAGTTAAACTTATTCTCCTAATATTCTTATAAGAATTAAATAAAACATGTAAGGCAGGTAGCACTGTGTCTGAGGCATAGTAATTGGTCAATTAATGTTAACTTTTATTGAGTCTCAAAGACCTGTCTGGTATTTCTAGTTGCTTTATGTCTTCACTGCTCCACATTCACTACTAGAAGCACGGCATTTCGGGCATAGACCTGTATGTACTAAATCATGTGAGAGACTACAATCTTCTAGCCATTGGCAATGGCTTGTCCAGCCGTGGTGACTAGCTTTGTTTTCAAATATAAGCAAACTGGTTGCTTATAAATTAATGGACTACGAGTTTGCTCCAAGGGAAAGTAGCCAACTCTTCCTTATTTAATGCCAATAAGACCTTGACCTTTCCTGCTTTCTATGCCAGCCCTTCTCTCATAAAGCAAACCCAGACCACAAGTCTAGCCAGACAGTCAATATGAAATTAAGCCTAGAATTTTAAAACATTGACCAGGTCTTTCTCAACAATTACAATTTCTTTGAAGCATTAGACTTTCTTTATGGGCCCCCAAAGAGTTGCAGAATAGAACTAGTACTATCCTTCTTCCAGATCTCTGTAGTCTATTTGCCATCGTTTCTTTTTATATTCTCCCAGGTGTGATGCTTGTGGCCTGGGCCTGTGTTCTTATTCTGCATAACAAAAAGATTTTCTTGAAAATGTGATTAGAGTACAAACGCTTTATGCACTTAGATGTGTTAAATATCTACATTCTTAACTCCCTAAGAACTTCCTTTTCATGAAAGAAATGTTTTTTCTCTTTTTCTGGGAAACAAAAGTAGTAAAATTCAGAAGCCTAATGACTAAGAACATCAATGGCATTCTTTTCTCTGAATTCTTATGTGGACTTGTGTTCTCTTCCAGGCCTGGTCTCTATTTGCTGCACAAGTCATTATCTTCTTCCTCCTGTGGGCAAAAATATTCTTGTCCCTCCCTCAGTACCTAACAAGTTCACAAAAGTAGAGAAGCGTCCCAATAAAAACTTACTTGACTAACCGATTGACTGAAAATACTTTTTGCTTAATTGATTCATACAGACCAGGGGACCAGGAAGGTAACCGAATAATGGAGGCTGAGTATGAGACAATACAGAGCAGGGGCAACTGTAGTTACATGAAAACTGCGTGTCCCATCAAGGGAGTAACTGGAATTCCGCTCTGGCTCACCTTTGCCATGTGGCAATGTAGGTCCCATATGACTAGATGTTCCCACTTTTAGATAGAGGAAAAAATTTTAATGTGAAATCTCCCAGCTTTTATGTGCTGACAGTCAATTAAAAAAATAAAACTTTTAATATAGTGCAGGCCCAATATAACACATCAGTGAACCAAGTTCACCCCAGGACCAACGGTTTGCAATATCTTAAAGAAAACTTTCCACGAAATTGTGATGAGTAATTCAAACTCTTCTTTATCTATCTTTTACACCAGACCCCCCGCTTCAAGCAGCTTGATGACCACAGCCCATGCTCCGCCCCTCTATTGCCCGTCATAGCTAGGCTAGCTGTCATAGCAAAACTCATCCCTGAGTCAGTGCAGAATAACAAAAACCACATATTCACACTGCCAGCTGAGCCCTTTCCTGGTGTTGTATAAAACTGAAATGGTGGTAATTGCTAGAAATGATGTCTAGGTTAAATGTTGTGATGAACTTTTTTAAAGGCCTGGATGATTTCATGATTCTATCATAGCCCCAGCAAAGCTACCTAAAGAAATAACATAATCAAGTGTCATGTTTCAGATATCAGCTGATTTTCTGCAGTGGGAGAGATAGTCAGGGTCAGAAGGAATATTCCATTCTCCCCATACCCAGCACTTCCAAATTGGTTGGTACATAGCAAGGATTCCCACCTTCCTATGAAGCAGCAAAAACATGTCCCTAGTAAAGGAAGCCTATTTAACCAATAATAGGTTTGCATTCTTATCAGAGCTTTTTTTTTTTTTTTTTTTTTTTTTTACATAAAACTCTATCTTCATTCAACTCTTGGAGCCTAGGTAAGGCTCAGTACTTTTCCTAAAACAAAACACTACTGACATCCCCTAAAGATGAATTCCATGTCATATCAACCTTTCTACCCTCGGCACCTGGCACAATACTATCACAGAACAGGGACTCAACAAATATTTGTTTAATGAATCAATTAATGATGGAATGATTCAGATCAATCCATGCCTCAAATGGTCTTGATTTATAGTCACGCTGGAGAAAGGGGATCAAAAAGAAAGGAGGACAAAGATAAGCATCTTAAAATGCAGCATGCAGTGCTTTTTTTAAAAAGATCCTTTAGAGAATTGCATGGTAATTTATCTAATCCACCCTGTCAGGAAGAATTTGAAGATGCAATCTCTGCCTCCCTGCTAAGTCTTAGTGTGTGCTGATGAGGTGGCTCCAGAAGTGAAGCTAAACAATTAATTGCACTATTAAACAAACACTTTATGTTCCCTTGAAAACCTTTAATGAGAGCCTTAGTGTCAGAGAGGAAAAGATGCTGAGGCATCAGAACCATGAAAGAGACATTAAATTTCTTTCTGCCTGCAGCCCTGTGGCGGTGGTGTCTGCGCCCCATTCCTGCCAAGTTCACAGTCTTTAACATGACACTGAGCTTGACAGAGAAATTGCAGGTACTTGAGTATGTATCTGCATTGCAACAGATGTCAGCATCACGTTTAGAAGAAAATTGAATTACAGATGGAAGGAGCTTGGGAGTTGAGAGCATCTGTTATATGAATCTGTATTTGAGAGAATACATTTGAAAAATAAGTCTCCTCAACTTCCGAATGAACTAAAATTGGTCCTGATTCTTACTGCCATCCCTCTGTCTCTCTCTCTCTCTCTCTCTCTCTGTATGTCTCTCTCTCTTCCTCACTCCCTCACTCCCTCTCAGTCTTTTAGAAAGAATAACATAATTGATGTTTTTTCACACTGACAAGGTAAAGAATATTAGTAAAAACTATTTTAGAGAGTAATGTGTCATCTGTATCAGTAACAGAACATCAATTAAAATATTAGAATGTCCCAAAAATTCTTTCCAAATAATCCTAATATTTTTGCCCTAATAAAAAGCACCATGTTGTCTGGATGACCAATCATGTTTGGTCAGCATAAAACACCTAGAACCTATATGTGACCTTCTTTGCTGTCATTGTCCTTTTTTTTTTTAGTTCATATAAGAAGGGACTGTCAATCCAGGTAGTTACTATCATTTCATTCAACAAAGAAGTCACTGTCTGAGCCACGAATTCTCAGAGGATAGTTTATAGCTCTAAGTAAAATCATTCCTGATAAATATGACCCTTAAGCTACAAACTGGACACAGCTCACTCCTTCCCAATCATGTCCTGACAATGGTTCAACTCACACCTGACAGAAGCAGTTACAGTTACATGGACTACAGGCTGCAAAGGAAATGATGGAAAGCACACACTCATTTTACACAGGTCCAATCACCAGCTGCTGGGCTCTTATGCCCTTTCGGTTATCTGCAGTCTCATCTCCAATTGTGAAAGACGGGTGAGTTATAGATTCTAATAGGTGGAACAGTGATTATCTGTGACCTCTTTGTATCACTCTGGAGACCAACTCATGCTTGGACTAGGATATCCAAGTGCCCTTAAGCTGCAAAGGACTTTAGTTCAGCATGCCCAGGCCCCGCCACTACCACAATGAACTTCAGTTAGCCCCTCAATTTCCACTAAAAATTCGCTGAGATCCAAGATACTTCCATGGTGCCCTCAGCATGGTTCCCACAGCAATTGGTGCCCAAAAGTGAGTGAAGGGAGCTGGGAGGAAAGTGGAAGAATTTTCCCCAAAATAGGAAGTAATTTGGCAAGGATAAATTCTACACCAAGGAGTCAGGATACTGAAGGACAAGGGTGGCTGTTTAAACGTGTCCGTGCAAAGAGCTTTTTAAATGACCTAATAAAGACCATTGGTTGCCACTGCTTTTGGTGTTTTAGACATGAAGTCCTTGCCCATTCCTATGTCCTGAATGGTATTGCCTAGGTTTTCTTCTAGGGTTTTTATGGTTTGAGGTCTAACATTTAAGTCTCTAATCCATCTTGAATTAATTTTTGTATAAGGAGTAAGGAAGGGATCCAGTTTCAGCCTTCTGCCTATGGCTAGCCAGTTTTCCCAGCACCACTTATTAAAGAGGCAACAAAAGTCAAAATTGACAAATGGGATCTAATTAAACTAAAGAGCTTCTGCAAAGAAAAAGAAACTACCGTCAGAGTGAACAGGCAACCTACAGAATGGGAGAAAATTTTTGCAATCTACTCATCTGACAAAGGGCTAATATCAAGAACCTACAAAGAACTCAAACAAATTTACAAGAAAAAAAAAACCATCAAAAAGTGGGCAAAGGAAATGAACAGACACTTCTCAAAAGAAGACATTTATACAGCCAATAGACACATGAAAAAATGTTCATCATCACTGGCCATCAGAGAAATGCAAATCAAAACCACAATGAGATACCATCTCACACCAGTTAGAATGGCGATCATTAAAAAGTCAGGAAACAACAGGTGCTGGAGAGGATGTGGAGAGACAGGAACATTTTTACACTGTTGGTGGGACTGTAAACTAGTTTAACCATTGTGGAAGACAGTGTGGCGATTCCTCAAGGATCTAGAACTAGAAATACCATTTGACCCACCCATCCCATTACTGGGTATATACCCAAAGGATTATAAATCGTGCTGCTATAAAGACACATGCACATGTATGTTTATTGCAGCACTATTCACAATAGCAAAGTCTTGGAACCAACCCAGATGTCCAACAATGACAGACTGGATTAAGAAAATGTGGCACATATACACCATAGAATACTATGCAGCCATAAAAAAGGATGAGGTCGTGTCCTTTGTAGGGACATGGATGAAGCTGGAAACCATCATTCTCAGCAAACTATCACAAGAACAGAAAACCAAACACCACATGTTCTCACTCATAGGTGGGAACTGAACAATGAGATCACTTGGACACAGAAGGGGAACATCACACACCGGGACCTGTTGTGGGGTGGAGGGTGGGGGGAGGGATAGCATTAGGAGATATACCTAATGTAAATGATGAGTTAATGGGTGCAGCACACCAACATGGCACATGTATACATATGTAACAAACCTGCACGTTGTGCACATGTACCCTAGAACATAGTGTATCATAAAAAAATGAATAAAAATTCTAAAAGCAAAAAAAAAATAGAATTATTGAGAGAAAAAATAAAATAAAAAATAAAACCATAAAAAAAAGACCATTGGAAGCTAGAACTAGGATCAATTATCCATAAAAATGAAATGTAACCCTCCTTTACAGAACTTTTGAAAAGGCTTTTCTCTTATCCCCTGCCCCTTGAACAGCAATGCTGTACTTGGAAGAGAGTCTCCCTGTGTGAAGGAACCAGGAATCAGGATTTCACTGGGTGTGTCATGACGCTTTCCCTCCACCGTCACTCTAATCATGATGAATGCCACAGCTTCGGCACATCTGGCTGAAGTCAGGAGTGTAAGGCAGCCACATCTGGAGTCTGGCATTATTTCATCTCTAATTTAATAGCTGACTTCCCAGTTCTGAAGCTGACAAAGGACTTGGGCGTCAAAAATTGAAAGGATGATCACTAAACTTTGTTGGCTTCCAGGCACTTGCTCTTGCCTCAGGGAAATTTATACCCTATTCCATTGAAGACACTGCTCAAATGACAGCCATAACTCAATAACAGTGTTCAGAAGATTTTCCAAAGATTGACATTCTTACTGAGATTCCTTTAGCCTATGGTTTGGCTCCAATCCAGACTGTGGAAACTTTCCCTTTATGTACCAGGTTCAAGGTCATCAGTTCATCAAGGAAAAAAAGTACCCATTCCCATTTTCAAACTTCCCAATCCATTTTTATCTTCTTTGTCTGCATTAACCTCATTGATCCTCTCACATCTTTGCACTATGACAACAGCATTTTTTTTAAATTTTACTTAGTTTTTTTTTTTTCATTTTTGAGTAGGACATTCTCAAGAAGTCTTGCTAAAATTTTTCTTACAGCTGTTGCCACTTAGAATCACTTATAAATTATCTTCTTTTAGGGCCCTTGTTCTCAGTGTTTCAATTTAACTTCATAATATTTGCAGAAAGCTGGATTGCCCAAGAAAATTCACTGTTAAGACTCAAGGCCTCTGTTTACTTATCTTTGAAACTGATTTGTTTATATGGATCTAATATGACTTTGTTAAAATATCAAACTTAGAAAATATAAAGTAAAATACTATGTAACTGCTCCTTGTACAACAATCTTAAATAAATGAACTTAGCTTGTTCTTCCATAGATGATACCAAGGGTAGTTATTCAACCACAGAAGCGGCTGAAAAAATGAAGATATTATCTGACAACCTGAAGCTCCCAAGACTTTTTATTCCCCTTGGAAACATCTAACAAGCTCCTACCACGTGCAAAGTGTGAGACAAAGTGCCAAAGGGGTGAAAACGAAGTTAGAGACAACCCCGGCCCTTGCAGTTGCTCATCATCCAGGAGAAAACGCAGACCCGTGGACATAATGTCAGATTGTAGAAGCAAGGCCAGAGGGAACTGGGAGGTTAAGTGTAGGGCACACTCTGAATAATCAGATTCCAAAGTAGAATAGGGGTGTGTGCTTGTGTTGGTTCTAAATCCTGCCCTGAGAACCCATAGCTATGGGTTCGTCTATCCAGGTCTGCAGCTCGGAAAGGTGACTTTATACTTGGGGACCGTCCATCACAATGTATTACATTATTTCTATCCGAAAAAATGCAGGCGAGCATACTCCTGCTGGCAACCTCCTCAAAGCACAAATGGAGTTGATGAGCCCCGAAAAGGGCTTATTAGTCCCGGTTTGTGCGTGTGAAAAGTCAGAGAGCGATAAAGCCATTTCATTCCCCATCGACCTGGCACCCAGCACTGCAGGGGTCAGAACCCCACGTGAAGCCCGCATGCCGCACTCCTGACCATGCCAAGAAGCCTCTGGTCCCCTTCGGCCACTCTTCAGACACACCAATCCCCGGCCCCCCGCAGCATTTTCAACAATCCACTTCCGACTACCTTTTTATGACTTTACAACACAGTTTTTCCTCGAATTTTATGGCATTTCATTAAAGCCGCCAGAAGGTGATACTGCCCCTTTTCTAGGAGTGAAATAAATTCAAGTTTTATCGCTTCTGGAAATGCCCGAGCAGCTGTCAGGACATTTGATAGATTTTCTCAATTACAGGACTTGTGGAGCATTTTATACTTACATCTGCACCGAAGCCCAATAGAGTAGAAGCTCGTCTTGCCTCCCTCCCTTTTATCCCGTGCATCCTTTTAATGACCAATTTGTTATTTTTTCCCTTTTATTTCTCCTTACCTCCTATTTTCTGCATTTTGTTTCTCCTTTTGCTGTTTGGTTTAGAGAATGAGGCATGCATTTCTCACACAAATTTACATTGTTTGTAAAAGAGAAGGGAAGTGGGGTGGTGGGGTGGGGGGCAGGGTGCCTAACCAAGATCTATAGAAATAAAAAGAGTAAATTAAAATTTAAAAGCAAATCAATTTTTGCATAAAGGAATTTACTGTTAAAGTCAGGTACCCTTTGCACATGCAGTATTTATCGATGTGGCGTCACAGATGTTGTTTTTTCCTAATGGGATAGAGGCTCTGCGTTGTGTGACTTTTTACACTAATAAGGCTATTCATTGGCGTTTTTCTTCATTGTCAAAATAAAGAATATCAGCTTTCAGTGACAACTTCAAGGATGATTCAAAACTGACCAAACGTGGTCCCAGTAGATGCTAAATATATTTAAAAGGCTCATGTGTAACATAGACCAGACCAGTAGAATGAGCAGACAGACTATGGTTACGGCAGATAACATCTATTTCATTGGTTTTAAATGCATCATCTTGTGGAGACAGCAGAAACCTCAGACAGAAACCGAACGGGTGGTCAAAATATCTTTGTTTTCATGAAAATGCTTTTCTTTTATTGCTTTTTTTTTTTTAAGAAGGTCTTGCTCTGTCACCCAAGTTGGAGTGCAGTGGCATGAACACAGCCCACTGCAGCCTCGACATCCCAGGCTTAAGTGATCCTCCCACCTCAGCCTCCCAAGTAGCTGGGATTACAGGCACATGCCACCACAGCTGGCTAATTTTTGTATTTTTTGTAGAGATGAGGTTTCACCATGTTGCCCAGGCTGGTCTCAAATTCCTGGGCTCAAGCGATCCTCCCACCTCAACCTCCCAAAGTACTAATGTATGAGCCAGTGCACCCAGCCAGAAATGCCTTTCACTTAAATAACTTTTTAAAATTTTGGAGTATTTTCTCAAACATTACCAAGTATAACATCCCCAGCAATACTGGAGAGTAAACAAGATGACTATATTAGAGATGAGGAAACTCAGGCTCACAAAGGACCAGCACTTTGCCCTAGATCAAAAGCAGAGTCTTAATCCCAATCCAGCTCTTCTAACTCCAACTCTAGTGTTTTTTCTCTATTGTTGATCCCCCACAGTACCTGACAGTCTCAACAAGAAACTTAATTCCCCAGTTTCTGTATAGAGTGCCCTACTAATACCTTACAAGTACATGTGACTTTAAAGTCTTCAAAATGTGTCCACATCACTCTCTGAAATCTCCCCTCAGTCATTCTTTTTTGTTGTGTTTGTTTTTGTTGAGACAGAGTGTTGTTCTGTTGCCCAGGTTGGAGTGCAATGGCACAAACATGGCTCACTGCAGCCTCAACCTTCCAGGTTCAAGTGATCCTCCCATCTCAGCTCCTCGAGTAGCTAGAACCACAGGTGCATGCCACCATGCTGGCTCTGTGTGTGTGTGTGTGTGTGTGTGTGTGTCACACAGAGAGAGAGACAGAGAGACAGAGAAAGAGACAAGGTCTCCCTACGCTGCCTAGACTAGTCTCAAACTCCTGGGCTCAAGTGATCCTCCCACCTTAGCTTCCCAAAGTGTTGGGATTACAGGCATGAGCCACCATGCTCAGCCTAAGTCATTCTTTATACCATTACCCCATTTAATATTTTATAGCCCAAATCATACTCTGAAATTATATTTCTTATTTATTTACTCATCCATTTATTTGTTTCAATTATCTAATGCTATGTAACAAACCACCCCATACTTAGTGGTTTAGAAAAAAAATTATACTTTATCACTTCTCACAAGTCTGTGGGTTGACTGGGCTCAGCTGAGTGATTTTCCTGCCCCACATGGTGTAGCTGAGGTCACCCATGTGGTTGCATTGAGCTGGGTGCTTGGTTGAGGCTGAAACATTCAAGATGGACTCGCCTTCCAGGCACTTCCTCCATGTGGTCTTTCAACATTCAGCTATCAAGTTCAAGCTTTTTTACAGCACAGCAGCTGGCTTCCAAAAAGGAGCATTCTAAGAGCTAAAGCCCCAATGTGTAAGCACTTTTCAAGCTTCTGTTTGCATCACCTCTGCTAATATCCCATTGGTTAAAGCAGGTCACATAGCCAAGTCCAGAATCAGTGTGGGTGTGTGAGTGAGAACCACCCAAGGGTGTGAATGTCATGTGTCATAAGTCATTAGGGGCTAACAATGTGACAGTATACCCCAGTATCTGGAAAGGGAACCACTACAATGTCAACTCTATGACAATGGAAACTTCATCTTGTTTACTGTTGTAACCGTAGCACCGGAAGAGTTCCTGGGAAATAATAGAAGCTCAATAAATATCTGCTAAAAAATAAATAACTGAACAAGGTGCAACCATATGAATTAGGAGAGATTGTATTAACTTCATTCTCTTTTATTAAAATAAACTTTAATTAAAGTCTAGTCCCTTATACTCCTTCCTAGCCATTACCCCTCTTAAAGGGTAACTGCTATCCTGACCTCTGGTATGATGGATTCGTTCTGCCTATTTCTGAAATTCTATCTAAATGGAAACATAGTGTATATACTCTGTGTCTGGCTTCTTTCATCACTGTTATGTTTGTGAGGTTAATCCATGTTGCTGTGTGAAGCTGTAGTTTTTCATTCTCATTATTTATAGTATTCCATAACATGAATACACTACCATGTATTTATCTGTCCTACTACTGATGAAATGTGAGTTGTTTCCAAGTTGGAGCTATCATGAACAGTGTTGTTATGAGCATTTGTGTTTGTGATTTTTGGTGAAAGTATACATTTCTCTTAGAAATAAATGGAATGGCATATACTTAGCTTTAGAAGAAACCCAAAGAGTTTAGCAAAGTGGCTGTAACATACACTCCACCAGGAACATTTAGGTGTTCCAGTAACTTCATAGCCTCGTCAACACTTAAAATCATGTCTTTTTCCTTTCAGTTTTCTAGGGTGCAGGTAGCGATATCACATTGTGCTTTTAATTTGCTTATCTCTGATAATTAATAAATGGTGGTTTATTAGTTTACTATGGCTGCCGTAACAAATTGCCATAAGCTTGGTGGTTTAAGACAACATAAATGTATTTTCTCACAGTTCTGGAAGCCAGAAATCCAAAATTAAGGTGTCAGTAAAGATATATTCCCTCCGGAGGCCTAGAGCAGAACCTATTTCTTGACTCTTCCAGCTCCTGGTGGCTGTTGGGATCCCATGGCTTGTGCCTACATCATTCCAATCTCTGTCTGTCTTCATGTTCCCTTTTTTGTGTGTGTCTGTGTCAAAACTCCATCTCTCTCTACATGAGGACAAATATAATTGCATATTGGACTCATCCAGACAATCTAGGATAAGTTTCTCACTTCAAGATCCTTTACACATATTTTGTCATTTAATATGTATTCTTTGGCCATATAATATTCATAGGTCCTAGGGATTAAAAAGTAGATCTATCCTTGGGTGAAGGGACATTTTTCAGCCTACAGGTGGGCAAAATGTATATGTCCTCTTTTGTCAATTGCCTGCTTAAGTCTTTTGCCCATTTTTCTATTAGGTGGTCTGTTTTTCTTCTTGATTTGTTACAATTTATTATTCTGAATACAAATCATTTAACAAATACATGTATTACAAATTCTGTGGCTTGCCTTTTCAGTCTTCTAACTGTATCTAGTTCTTAATGTCGTCCAATTTATCTCACTTTTTAGTAGATTAATAGAGAAAAGAAGCCCAGGGACTTCTTCAGGAGGCATATCTAATTAGAAGGGAGTGATCAACCTTGTGTCCATGTTACTAAAGTTCATTAATGGATGAATGGGTTTTTGTAGTGCTGTAAAACTACTGGGCATTTAAATGTTTCCTTTAGCATTTATAGCTTTTATTTTTAAACAAACAAATTAAAATAATAGAGTAGTAAAATTTTTTAATTAAACACATTTTTCAAATTTGGTTTCTCAAAATTCCAGTTAGCTTTTTTGCAGAAACTGACAAGTTTATCCTAAAATTCATATGGAAATTCAAGAGCTCCAGAACAGCCAAAACAATCTTGAAAAAGAAAAAACAAAGTAGGAGCCTTCACACTCCTGACACTCAATGTCAAAACTTACTATAAAGCTGTAATAAACAGGACAATGTGGTACTGGCATAAGGATACTGGCATAAGGATGGGTCAATGCAATTGAATTTAGAGTCCAGAAATAAACCTATGTACTTGGTCAACTGATTTTCAACAAGGGCACCTAGACCATTCAATAGTATTTTCAATGAATGGTACTAAGACAACTGGACAACCACAGGCAAAAGATCGTTGGACTCCCTACCTCACATCATATACAAAAATTCATTCAAAGGGGATTAAAGGCCTAAACGTAAGTTCTAAAACTATAAAACTTTTGAAAGAAAATGTTAACCTAAACCTTCATGATCTTGGATTAGGCCATAGTTTGTTAGACACAACACAAAAAGCAAAAGCACCAAGATTAAAAAAAAAACACACATGCGCGCACACACACACACACACACAAATTGGACTTCATCAAGATGTTATGCTGCAAAGAACACTACCAAGAAAGTGAAAAGACAGCCCACAGAATGGGAGAAAATGTTAGCAAATCATGTACCTGATAAGAGACTTATATCTAGAATGTATAAAGAATTCATACAACTCAATAATAAAAAGATCCAGGTAAGATGTGGAAAATAATTAATAATAATAAAGACATGTAGCCCAATTTAAAAATGGGCAAAGGATTTGAATAGACATTTCTCCAAAGAAGATATACAATAAACACATGAAAAGGTATGCAACACAATCAGGGAAGTACAAATCAAAATTACAATAAGATACCACTTCATACCCACTAAGATGGCTAGAATCAAGAAGATAGATAATATCAAGTGATGGCCAGGTTATGGAGAAATTGCAAACCTCATACACTACTGATGGAAATATGAAATGGTGCAGCTGCTTTGAAAGAAGAGCCCAGCAAGTACTAAAAAGATTAGACTTACCATATGACCCAACAATTTTACTCCTAGGTATACACCAAGAGAAATGAAATCTATACCCACATGCAAAACTTGCATGTGAATGTTCATAACTGCATTATTCATAACAGCCAAAAAGTAGAACCACCCAAATGTTCACCAACTATGGTAAATAGATATAAAAAATGTAATATATCCATACCATAGAATTACTCTTTCATAAAATGAAATGAAGTACTGATACATGATATAACATAAATGAACCTTGAAAATATTATGCTGGCGAGGTGCGGTGGTTCTCACCTGTAATCCCAACACTTTGGGAGGCCGAGGCAGATGAATTGCTTGATATCAGGAGTTCAAGACCAACCTGGGCAACATGGTAAAACCCTGTCTCTATTTTTTATTTATTTATTTTTTTTGAGATGGAGTCTCGCTCTGTCGCCCAGGCTGGAGTGCCTGGCGCGATCTCGGCTCACTGCAAGCTCCGCCTCCCGGGTTCCCGCCATTCTCCTGGCTCAGCCTCCCGAGTAGCTGGGACTACAGGCGCCCACAACCGCGCCTGGTTAATTTTTTGTATTTTTAGTAGAGACGGGGTTTCACCGTGGTCTCGATCTCCTGACCTTGTGATCTGCTCGCCTCGGCCTCCCAAAGTGCTGGGATTACAGGCGTGAGCCACCGCACCTGGCTTTTTTTAAAAAATACAAAAAATTAGCCAGGCTATTTGGGAGGCTGAGGTGGGAGGACCACTTAACCCCAGGAGGCAGAGGCTGCAGTGAGCTGAGATAGCACCACAGCACTAGAGCCTGGGCTACAGAGCGAGAGCCTGCCTCAAAAAAAAAAAAAAAAAAAAAAAAAAGCCAGGTGCGGTGGCTCATGCCTGTAATCCCAGCACTTTGGGAGGCCGAGGCAGGCGGATCATCCGAGGCCGGGAGTTCAAGACCAACCTGACCAACATGGAGAAACCTATCTCTACTAAAAATACAAAATTAGCCAGGCGTGGTGGCACATGCCTGTAATCCCAGCTACTAGGGAGACTGAGGCAGGAGAATCGCTTGAACCTGGTAGGCGGAGGTTGCGGTGAGCAGAGATCGTGCCATTGCACTCCAGCCTGGGCAACGAGAGCAAAACTCTGTCTCAAAAAAATAAAAAGGGCCGGGCGCGGTGGCTCAAGCCTGTAATCCCAGCACTTTGGGAGGCCGAGACGGGCGGATCACGAGGTCAGGAGATCGAGACCATCCTGGCTAACACGGTGAAACCCCATCTCTACTAAAAAATACAAAAAACTAGCCGGGCGAAGTGGCGGGCGCCTGTGGTCCCAGCTACTCGGGAGGCTGAGGCAGGAGAATGGCGTAAACCCGGGAGGTGGAGCTTGCAGTGAGCTGAGATCCGGCCACTGCACTCCAGCCTGGGCGACAGAGCCAGACTCAGTCTCAAAAATAAAATAAAATAAAATAAAATAAAAAAATAAAAAGAAGAAAAAAAAAGGAAAAAGAATATTATGCTAAATGAAAAAGTCAGTCACAAAAGACCACACATTGTATGATTTCATGTGTATAAAATATCCAGAATAGGTAGATCCATATAAACAGGAAGTAGATTAACAGTTGCTAAGGCTGGAGAGGTTGTGCGGGAGAAATGAGAAGTAACTGCTAATGAGTATGAGGTTTCTTGTTGGGGTGATAAAAATGTTCTTAAATTGCTGGTGGCGATGATTGCACACCTCTGTAAATACACTAAAAACCCTGGAATTGCACACTTTAAATAGGTGAATTATGCAGTATGTGAATTATATCTCAAGAATGCTGTTGTGTTGAAAAACTTTTTTTTTTTTTTTTTTTTTTTTGAGAGGGAGTCTCGCTCTGTCACCCAGGCTGGAGTGCAGTGGCGCGATCTCCGCTCACTGCAAAGCTCCACCTCCCGGGTTCATGCCATTCTCCTGCCTCAGCCTCCCGAGTAGCTGGGACTACAGGCTCCCGCCACCACGCCCGGCCATTTTTTTTTGTATTTTTAGTAGAGATTGAGTTTCACTGTGTTAGCCAGGGTGGTCTCGATCTCCTGACCTCGTGATCCGCCCGCCTCGGCCTCCCAAAGTGCTGGGATTACAGGCATGAGCCACCGCATCTGGCCTTTACTTTTTTAATCTAACTGAAGCTCCTCTCTCTGTTTGTTAGGAATATTCTAATTCTAGTTCATGTTATTATCTTTTGATAAGCCAGAAAGCATTTTCTACATTTGAAAAATACTGAGGACGTTACTCTGGGCATTTGATATATTTCAGATAATATTAATGTTATAAGAAATAGCCTGTGGTCTGGTAGAAAAAATCCTGGACTTGAAGGCTTTAATATTTAATAACGAGTTGCTTTGAGCAAGTCACTTAACTTCTCTGAATCTTCATTTTAAAAAATAATAAAAGAGTTGAAGTACCTAATAGAGTTGTTAAGAATTAAGTAAGGTAATTACATGAAAGTGCTTGCCACATTAATGTGTTCTGTGAATTGCAGACGGAGTTTAGATATTGAGAAGACCCGTATTTTACTTTTAGCACTGCCACTTTCTTACCGCCTCTGTGACTTTGGATAAGTTACTTACCCTCTCTGAACCTTATTTTCCTTATTAATAAAATCTGAATGATTTTAGTTAAAACTAGGGGCTTTAATAAAGAGCATGTCTTTCAAGCCAGTATAGTTCCTGGCTTGTGGTAGGAAGCAATTATTACTAGCAGTATTAATAATGGTAAAATATTATAGAGATGTAAGATTTATGACTACTCTGAAATACTAATGTGGCAATATCCCATCTGCTTAAAACAGCCAATTCCACTACCATTAAGAGAAAAGGAAGTATAGGATGCTCAACTCGGTGTGGAGGCATGAGTTACAGGCAGTGGGGAGGGAATGTAATTTTCTGATTTAAAGCACAAATAATAGAAAAACAAATTGTATCTAATGTATCTATTTTAAAATGCAAATATCCTATCCCTTTTGCTATCCCTTAGTATTACCTAATATTTATTAAATGCTGGCTATATGGGCATATGAGTCCCCTCAAACACTTCAATATGGGAAGATGGACAAACACATTCTTTTTTATTGTTCTACAGTAAACCATTGTTATGTTACATTCTACTGATTTGAAATTTATAATTTTGTCAGGACATAAAAGATTTATCATGTAAATGAGTAATATAAACATAATTTTATGAAAGCTATTTAAGAAAACTCATTGTGTGGCCGGGCATGGTGGCTCCTGCCTGTAATCCCAGAACTTTGGGTGGTCAAGGGGGGCAGATTACCTGAGGTCAGGAGTTTGAGACCAGCCTGACCAACACGGCAAAACCCCGTCTCTACTAAAAATACAAAAAGTAGCCCAGCATGGTGCACACGCCTGTAGTCCCAGCCTCAGGAGGCTGAGGAGGCTGAGGCAGGAGCATCGCTTGAACCCACAAGGCAGAGGTTGCAGTGAGCCAAGATCGCGTCACTGCACTCCAGCCTGGGCAACAGAGTGGTACTCTATCTCAGAAAAAGAAAAAAAAAAAAAAAAGAAGAAGAAGGAAGACTCATTGCTCGGCCAGGCTCTGTGGCGCACATCTATAATCCCAGCACTCTGGGAGGTTGAAGTGGATGGATTGCCTGAGGTCAGAAGTTCAAGACCATCCAGTCCAACATAGTGAAATCCCGGCTCTACTAAAAATCCAAAAAATTAGTTGGGTGTGGTGGCAGGTGCCTGTAATCCCAGCTACTAGGGAGGCTGAGGCAGGATAATCACTTGAACCCAGGAGGCGGAGGTTACAGTGAGCCAAGATCACGTCATTGCATTCCAGCCTAGGCAACAAGAGCGAAACTTCGTCTCAAAAAAGAAAAAAGAAAACTCATCATGCATTTTTAAAAAATGGAACTTGTCTCTATCTCTATAGTTTTATGAACCAGTTACTTGAAAATGCCTATCCATGTGTCTTTTTTCCTAGACTGAACCCTTGCCCATTAAAAGCTGGGAACTTACATGTTTGTATATCTCCAGTGCCGAGTGCAGGGCCTGGCACACAATATGCATTCATTCAGTAAATGTTAACTAAAGGCTTGCTGTTTCCAAGTACTGTACTCGGAATACTTCCGAATCTATTTACTTAAGACCAGCTAGTACACACATCAAAAATTGGGTATTAGGGAATTTTTGCTGACTTTCTTGTAGTTATATGTTTCTGTAAGTTATTAAACTTCACATCTGCACTCTGTAAGTTATTAAACTTCACATCTGCACTTCTTTACAAAATGTGGTATGATTTAGAGTTTCACTAATTCAGTCCTTTCCCCGAATTAACCTGAGCTAGTAAAATTTCATTGGGCTAAACCAGTATTCATGTTTTCAATTTTGGTCTTAAATATGCATATTCTTAGATCCAGACTTTTCATACCTGATAAATTCACCACTTTTTTTTGGTTATCATGATTTAAGGAAGTTTATGGGTTGGAAGTAAATTTAAATAAGTTATTGGTTACATTTGCTTTGTAACTAATGTTAGCATTTATTTTAGGTGGAAAGAACACAGGTGTTTGTTAGAATATCTTTTGTATTTCCTGTACATTTTTTAACTTTTCAAAAAATTTAAAAAGAGGCCAGGCATAGTGACTCATGTCTGTTATCCCAGCCCTTTGGGAGGCAAGGCAAGTGGATCACCTGAGGTCAGGAGTTCGAGACCAGCCTGGCCAACATAGTGAAACCCTGGCTCTACTTTTAAAATACAAAAATTAGCCAGCCGTGGTAGTGCGTGCCTGTAGTCCCAGCTACTTGGGAGGCTGAGGCAGGAGAATTGCTTGAACCCAGGAGGCAGAGGTTGCAGTGGGCCAAGATTGCACCACTGCACTCCAGGTTGGGCAACAAACGAGACTCCATCTCAAAAAAAAAAAAAAAAAAACTTTCAAAAGAAACATTAGGAAGCTACCTTGAAGGGTGTTCAGTGAGAAGTCGTTCTGGACCCTAAAATGAGGATGCTCAGGCAGTAGGCAGGAAAACGAAGGACAAGTAGATCAACCACACAGAAAGAAAATCAATGAAGATATGGATGAAGGGTCCAGTGCCTGGAAGGCCATCACTGGGCTCTTTTAACTACTTATTATAATGAATTAGTGGTATTTTTCACTTGATTATCAGTTTGCTTTTTACAGTTGGTTGGTTTTTGTGTCTGTGAAATACCCAGAAATCACCCTTCAATCTACAGTTTCACATACATTCCCTTTAAAAGGGCAAACATGTTCATAGACAATGAACTATCTGTATCAAGCTAGAATCCAATTCTTCCATAAACTTATTTGTATTTGTGTCTTCTTAGACTTCCCTGACACGATGGTTCCCAAAATTGTTTAGGATGTTGGAAGAAAAGAGATAGACATTTCTGTAATACCCAGGGCAAACAAGATGAGAGAGAGAAAAAAAAAGACTCCTTCCTGATGGTAATTAGCTTTATTCTGCACACAAGATTGTAATACCCTTGTCTTGGCAGCCAAAGGTTGCCCTTGTTCATAAATTTTATCCTGCCCACAGACTAATCTAACTATAGTAAATAATTTTCTCAATTCACAATTCTGCTTTCTCCAACCTGCTCATTATTTTCTATATTTTTGCAATAAGCACTACAAAATTGCATGTTTCATTACAAATTCAACATCCCTCTGAATGATGCATCTCTAAGTCCATTCCTTACCTACCCTGCATCAAAAGTGCTATATTCTTCAGTCTTTCACACCATAAAATCTCTATTCAATAAAGAGTAGTTAATTTTTGATCAGGAAAGTGGGGGTTGTAATATTTTTATAACACTGGCAATATTACAGAAACAGAGAAGCAATATTTTATTTGTCAGTGCAGAGTAGTGGCAAGAGCATCAGATTGGGAGCTGGAAGATCAAGAGGCCTGTTAGCTGTGCGACCTTGGGCAGGTCTCTTCATCTTCCTGATCTTCAGGTTCACCGTGTATAAAAATCTCACCCACCTTCCAAGGTGATTTTGAGGCTCAAATAAACGAATTAAAAATACTTGTAAATTGTAAAGAGCTACGCAAACATGGAATGTTATTATTTAAAATAACATAAATGTTAAAAGGCCCAGCTTTCACTCCGTGGGCCTGTGGCTATACCTTTCTGAAGGAAACACTGAAATTGAACTTACACTATGTGCTCCTGTAGTTCCTATCTGTGCCCCAGTAAATCCTTCTGCTACATCCTTGTGTCTTGTGGGTGTTGTGCTGTCATTGTTTGTTTTGGTTTTGGTTTTGCTATCTGAAGTATTGATTTTATAGCTTTCTTCAATGAGGACAAGTGAAAATTTTCATAGGCAGAAATTCATCTCCATACAGGCTATCATTCCATCATTTCACAGCACTAAGGGAGACAGCCTACAGAACCTTAAACCTTTTTTTAAAGACCTCAGTGATATATGAACATTCATTTCCAAACGCTCCCACTAGAGTCATTCTAATCCGGGGAGCTCTAGGGACTGTTTGCACACGGTCTATATGAAGTCGTTTCTCAGGCACTTCTCCTCAATGTCATGTAGCCAACAGGCTGAATCAACCACATGCAGTAATGAAAACATCCTGTATTTATAGGAGTATTTCTCCAAGGAACATCCTTCAGCAGGAATGCCTGAAAGAGTTCTAAGAATTGAAGGACATATTTCAGACATGTCTAACCTGTCTCCAAACCCCTATAAAAATGGTCAGGATACCAAATTGTGCCTTTCTCTGCCTTGTGCTGTAAAATGAAATGGGAGAGTTGTTTGGCTTTATGGCTCTCTGTGTCATTGTGTCTTTTTGCTATTACATGGGTGTAAAAAATAAAAATAAAAATAAGCTATATGAAGCATTATGCCATGTCACCACCTCACCAAGCAGCTAAATAACTTCAAGTGTGAATTTTGTTTTATCTTAAGGAAACTTTTTAAACATCAGTCTGTACAAAATAGTCTACAGGCATATAATTTTTAGATTTCCCCACAAACATAAACAAAACTCTTGGTGACCAGAAATACTAGAAGGAGAAAAAAAAAGAAGATAGGGAAGATTTGCAGCAAACCAGTTTACAGTTTCTCCTCTTTAAAGTGAAGAGGAGTTGGACTAGATTTGCTTTAGGATTCTTGTACTGCTTAAATTTTTTAAATACATAAACAAAGAGCACACTGAACAGTTAATTATTTCATAATAGAAGATAAAATATATATTTTTCAAAAGCCTTTCCACTGACAGCCTTTATTCAAAGTGGCCTGAGAGCAGAGAGGTTCCCAGGATTTCTGGGATAAGGGTTATTGATCATTTCCTTGGTCGTGGTGGGGAAAAGGAAGGACTTCCTCCAGAGGAAGGTTCTCACAGCCAGTCACCATGTAGCAGAACTCCATGTAAAAATGGCAGACAAGATCTCAAACTCCACTTGAAGGCTGATGGATGTGGATCCCATCCATGGATCAAGGACCTTTGCTCAGGGTTGGTGCTGACCCAAATGATGGAATTTTTATCCATCCTCCTTGCTATCCTAACCAGATTTGGAGACCTGCTCACAACTCTGGATGGTGTGAATGTTCAAAGCACACGCTTAAAAAGGTGAAGGAAGTGGAGGTAAGGAAGGTCCCTTGATCACTAATACCATGAAGACTGGACATAGCCAGTATGTCTAGAGCATCTACTATGTGGCAGGTACTAGAAAGACCTATACTGCCTTATTATAGTGTGGCAGAAAATGGTTTGTTCTCTCCATGCCCCTTGTTCCTTTCTATCTTCACCCGGCAGATGACTTCAGTTAGTTGCTCAAGGTGATGTTACAGGAAACTCAGTAAATTTGTCCTATGGATACTCTACTCTACTCTGAAGAATCTGGAATACCCATGCCTATACCATGGAGGACCTGAGGACCCATCTATTCCAATGATCCGCCATCACCGCCCTCTAAAGATGGAGAAAGGTACAAGAGTTTCACCCACCTTGGCCAAGTCTAGTGCTAGGAAAATGGAGCTAGGACAGGGTTGGGAAATCACAGAGGCAGAAAAAAAAAGAAATCAGGAAAAAAAAGTCTGCTTGGAAACCCATCAAAGGCTGACACAGTAGGCCTGAAAGGCAACCCAGTGAAGTTTTATACCTCACTCTGGACTTTGTGTTTTTCCATGATCAGCTTATACTGAGCTCTTCTAAGCAAGAGACTGTTTCTCAAGACTTTCTAGATGTTGCATGGCTGTAAGATCCTTGTTGCAACCTACACAGTCCAGAAGAAGAAACTGAAGCCCAGAGAAGTTAGGTAATTTGCACAAGAATACTTAGCTAGTAAGAAGCAGAGCCAAGATTCCAGCCCTGGGCAGCTTGACTCCAAAGCCTATGTCTTAGTCACTACCTTACACGCCTTCTCACCAGTGACAACTCTCCTTCCACATTTCCTCTACCCTACTAATGTACACTGGTCATGTAAAAATTCAATATTCATCATTTTCTTCTCTGATGAAACAGTTATTTGCATTGACAGTATGTTTATTTGCATATTTCTAGGTGCTCCATAGTATTCTAAATAACTTCCTCCACTATTCATTCCACATTTATTCAACACATAGCTCCTGAGTTTCTAAGCCAAGCAGGCATTGTGCTGGGTGCTTAAGAAAGTCACAGTCCACTGAAAGAGATCACATTAAAATGAAAATAAGTGCTTGGTTTCCCATGGTACAGTAAGGCGTAGCCAAGAGATTAGAGCTTGCTTATTGAGCTGCAATCCAAAACCACATTATTGGGCTATAATTTTCTATTTGATTGACAAGAAAGGACTGAGCGACTGGCCCAAGGTCAAGCAGCTAGTCAACAGCAGTTCATTTCACTTACTTTATTGTCTCTGACATACCATGTTTTCATGATTCACCCCCTCTTAATAGCCTTATGTAATGTTCAAAACATATTTTATGTTTTATAGACATTTTTTAAATTTAAAGCCAAAGAAGCAAAAGCGTCAAAAGCTAACGTTGGGCTGGATCACATTTCAGCTGCCAGCTTTAAGGACAGCAGAGTGCCTACAAGGTTTGGCTTCTCCCCAAGCATATTTCCAGGCTATGGAAGCAGTTAATTCTGCCCTAAATGCATGCTGTGTCCTCATCTCCTCAGTAGCCCTCTATCCAGGCTGAGACTTAATTGGTTTGGGTTGGGTAATTCATAGTGCCTCATTAGGGCATCAAAACACATACTAGGCTCTCTAGTAATTTTCTCCCCTAAAAGAACATTGATTGGCTCCTTCATTGGGAAAGGAATTAGCTAAAAGACTCCTGGGCTTGTACAAAGAGATTAAGTTCACAATGAATAATTTCAAAGTGTATTGTACAATCAGATTCCTTTGAGCCTATCTGTTGGTCAAATTTTTTTCTTGCTATAACTTCTTGAACATCTACCCAATAGTAAGTGACTTAGTTACCTTGCAGAAATTAAATAGCCTAAGCATTCTAAAGTTTTTACTTGCCTGTCTCCCCATTTTCCTTTGACTGAGGTGAACTTTGTTAATGCACTGATAGAAAAACCACCAAAAGATGGCTTTTCTGCTGAACCTGATCATTAATTACTCCATCTCCCACTCTTGCTATAGCAGGCTTGGTCAGCACCCTGTCCACATCCCTTCTCTGTATACATCAAAAAATGCTAACTGTGAATACCTACCATTCTCTGCTTATGTGTTCTGGCTACAAGAGATAGGTCAGCCCTCCTACAGGGCAAGTTGGAAGTGTTAGGGTGTCTATGCCCCTGGAAGCAACCTTCCATCCATGACAGATGGGATTTGGTTGATAAATACACCAGATTTCTCACCTCCCAGTTGGAATAACTCTGAGATATGTTTTACACTCTCTCCCAGAGTTCCTGGGCAGAACAAGCTCAAGTTGCCTAAAGTGATGACTGGCTCACTAATGCAAATTTCAAAAGCTTCTTTTTGTTCCCTGTCTCATTTCCATACTCCACTATCAGTGTGTCTTGGAGTCACCTCCCAAATATACTACTTGCATTTGATTCATTGTACCAGGGTCTGCTTCTGAGGCACCTAAAGCAAAATAGTCATCATGATCTAGTTAGTCTTTGGCTCTCACCACCTGACACTTAAATCTTGAGATCACTGAGACAACAGTTACCCTGACATGAAGGGAGCTTAGCTTTCTCGGTTGATTCTGTGTTCCCTCTATGAGCCAGATCTGGGGGCTAAGGGAGTAGATTTGCCAGGAGTCTGTTTTCATTAAGGTTCAAATAACTTCCTGGAAAGTAACTTACCCTAAGAGAAGGAAAAAATTGAAATCTACCAACTCGGTCCAAGGACTTTAGATCAGTATTGTTGGGAGGAGAGGAAGTAGGTTTGAGTAGTGCCTTTGTATACTTTTTATATTCTTTTATTCAAAATATCCTTACCCCACACCCATGGTTTTCTGAAGGCCCTCTAGTAGGGAATGGTAGGGGCGAGTGAAAGGAGGGCAAGGAAAAAGAGGGAGTAAAATAAACTAGAATCAATAAAATGGTTGCCTTTCTTACAGTTGCTGAAGGAGGTCAAAACAGAGACTTGCTGTGTTTTTGCTATTGTACCCTATTTTTACCCTCAGGTTGGTATGTCATGGAGAAACATTAAAAACACTTTGGTCAGCATCCCATAAATATAATTCCCCTGATAGTAGCCTGACTTGGTGTAGGCCAAAACATTCAATTTCAAAAAACCTGTGAATTCTTCTCTCTAGACAATATTCTGAGACTTTCCTACTAAAAAATAAAATTAAATTAAAAAATAAAGCCATTTCCTTTTCTCCACACACAAACTATATATTAACCATATTGCTACTGACAGCCTTGAGGGGGTTGGCCTGCTGGCTTTCTTTTTTATCACTTACTTTCTTAGAAATCTGCCATGACCCCTAGTATCAGCATGAACAAGATTGTGAATGGGACCTACTCGTGGGATTATGGATTCTGAATCCTCCAGGAGTGTCCCATAATGCCCCTGTCAGTTGGTTTTGCCTTTGGCCATCTAATTTAACTGACAAATCTGAGGAATCACATGGAGGCAGCTACCTCCCCAGCGACTTCACAGATGGGAGCCCTGCAGTGAGTAAGTTATTCCAGCAAGTTTGACATTACCTTATGTTGAACATTCTCCTGACAGGTCTGCTCATTTCTTAATGGCATAAAACAAGTCACTGTTATTAAGCATGAGTCTCCCTTGACTTGATAAATACCATGGCCCCATTTCTGGCTGTTTTAATGGATGTCCTAAAGGCATCTGAACATGGCATTTTACATTTGGCAGAAGCTCATCAACAACAATTTTTTCTAATTAGCCTTGGAAGATTCAGACTTAAATGTACAGGGTCAAATATTCCAACAAGTGAGGGATATCCAACTCCCTGGACAAGTGCACTTTTGAGAGTGAACGGAGAGTGGGAGGGCATTCGTACTGCCTGAGCACATGTGGGTACATTTTGCAAAATCAACTTAGCTGCAGATTTGACCAGAAATCAAATCATGTCCTGGCATTATGCCTAGCAGGCATAATATAGTTGTTAGTTTCAATCACAAGAACAATTACTTCAAGTTATGGTGCAGACCACTCTTCAAAGTCCTCAGGCCAGCAAAGTCTTCCTGTGATGCTGCTAGCTGCAAAAATCAGTAGATGAAAGAAGTGCAATACTTTATACTTTCAGCTTTTATTAATATTTTGTCTGTCAATTGGCAACAAGCACAGAGCCCTGGCACTACACCAAACACCATGTGTACAGTGCCGAGAGAGCACAAATGAATGAGGAAGACATGACCCTCAGGCTCGGAACACTGACGTCTACATGGAGAGTCAGGCTGTACTGAATAAGCATGCCCAAAACTGAAGAGAAAATACAGAACTCCGTATAAAGAGGAGATAAGGGGCCAGCCACAGTGGCTCATGCCTGTAATCCCAGCACTTTGGGAGGCCAAGACAGGAGGATCACTTGAGCCAGGAGTTCAAGACCAGCCTGGGCAACATAAAGAGACACTGCTTCTACAAAAAATTAAAATATTAGCCGGGATTGGTGGCATCACCTATAGTCTCAAATACTCAAAAGGCTGAGGAGGGAGGATGACTTGAACCCGGGGCTTACAGGCTGCAGAGAGCTATGACTGTGCCACTGCACTATAGCCTGGACAACAGAATGAGGCCCCACCTCTAAAACTATATATCTATATGAGATAATGAATACAAAGCATTTAGTTCCATGCCAAGGAGACGTCTCCCACAGTAAACACAAAGTGAGGAGTAACTATTATTATTTTATTAGAAACTTAAATTCATAATTACGTAAATGCTGGCAGGAAACAAAGTTAGGTTAGAAAGAAATGAGTTCTGCGTTTTAGAGACTTAGGTTGGAGCAGAGAAAAAGACAGGATCCTTTTCTATCAGAGAGATCTGCTTAAGCCACAACATAGTGACAGAAGTGGGTCGATTTTATGCAGGGGCAGCAGATCTAGCTAGCCCTGAACAAGCCTTTCGTTCATCAAGGAAAGGTTAAAATAAAAGGTTATCTACTTAGGAAGGTGGACATTCACTTTTGAGGCTAAGCAGAGGAGTTTAGATTCAATAAAGTCAAAAAATAAGAATCTACTGTAGGTTCTTTTGACAGTCCAGCTACATAGTTTGTAGGACCCAAAACAAAACAAAAATGTGGGGGCCCTTGTTCAAAAATTGTTAAAAATTTCAAGACAGGGACATGACAGTATTAAACCAAGCATGGTTCTTTTCTGAGCACAGGGCCCTGTGGCAATGCACAGGTCACATGACCATGAAACCAGCCCTGTCTTTGGGAGCATAATGGTGAAAATGCTTTCCGAGGATTGTGATTTTAGCATCTAAAAGGAAAATATTAATAGCTGAGGTAGAGATCCACAAAGTTAACTCTTGCTGTAATTTGCCAAGAGATATTGCAGAAAAGAATCTGGGAGAAGTTGACAATAGATAAGACGTAAGGCAGAAAGGAGAAAGAGGGTTTCAAACGATCTCAAGTTTAGCAGGAGGTTTAAAAAAAAGCGGGAAGTACAATAAAAGGTCTTTTAAACTGACCAACTCATTTCATTAACTAATGCTATTATTCCCTCTGTAATATACAGCTGACGTTCCAGCACAGTGCATGCTAGTGCCAAACAGAAGCTCCAGCACACAATGGTTTTTGCCACTTCTGTTCATTTCTGTATACCTGGATCCCAAAGCAGTACCTGGCATACAGTAGTCAGCAAATACATAAATAATGGATGAATGAATGAACTTGTCAGGCAACTCATCTCTAAGAGACTCTGATTCTACTTCTATAAATTGAACTCTTCTGAGTTTACCTAAAATCAGTTACTTTCCCAGAACTGTCAACACCATTCATTTTTGTTATAATTTAATCAATTATGAAAACAAAGGAAATGTCAACGTGAAGAAAGTTGCTTTTATAAAAACTTGTTTGAATCCTTGCACTCAATAAAGGTGAGTTATTGGGAGATATGCCATCAATTACATGTGGACAACTGTGAAATTTGGGGGCAAAATAAATAAAATTCTAGAATTGTTTACTCAAACTGCTTGGCAAATCGTTCTATGTTCTCACTCTATTTTTGTTTTAAGTTTCAGAGTACATGTGCAGGATGTGCAGGTTTGTTACATAGGTAAATGTGTGCCATGGTGGTTTGCTGCACCTATCAACCCATCATCTAAGTGTTAAACCCAGAATGCATTAGCTATTTTCCTGATTCTCTCCCTCCCCCGACCCCCCGACAGGCCCCAGTGTGTGTTGTTTTCCTCCCTGTGTCCGTGTGTTCTCATTGTTCAGTTCCCACTTACGAGTGAGAACATACAGTATTTGGTTTTCTGTTCTTTCATTAGCTTGCTGAGGATAATGGTTCTCAACTCTATCCATGTCCCTGCAAAGGACATGATTTCATTCCTTTTTATGGCTCCATAGTATTCCATGATGTATATGTACCACATTTTCTTTATCCAGTCTGTCACTGATGGGCATTTGGGTTGATTCCATGTCTTTGCTATTGTGAATTCACTCCACTTTAAATAGATTAGAATGGAAAATTAGAACATTATGTGTGTATTTAATGCAAGAAAGACAATGCAGACTTTACACAGCAGACCCATGCTCAAAGAAAAGGCCTCAGCCCTATGTCAAAAGATAACTAAAGGACTGTAATTTGTGTATTATCTGACTGCATTTATCATTTTTTATAATTTCTGTTTCAACTGAATATTCTAATGAACTGATCAACCACTAGACCTGAATGTATCAGACGCAAATAAATTGAAATAACATTGAGTAGATAAATGAATATATAAACTAACTTAAAGGAAATAAACAAAAATGTCAGCATTTTAGGCCAATGGCCTAATTATAGATTATAATAATTATGTATTATATAATTATATTTATAGATTATAGATAATAGATTACATATATATATATATATATATAATTATTTTTTTTTGAGACAGGGTCCTGCTCTGTTGCTCAGGCTGGAGTGCAGTGGCACAATCATGGCTCACTGCAACCTTGACCTCCAGGCTCAAGTGATTTTCCCACCTTAGCCTCCTTAGTAGCTAGAACTATAGGCACACACCATCATGCCTGGCTGATTTTTTAAAAATTTTTTGTAGAGATGGGATTTCGCCTTGTTGCCCAGGCTGGTCTCAAACTCCTGGCCTCAAGTGATCCTCCCGACTTGGCCTCCGAAAATGCTGGGATTATAGGCGTGAGCCACCACTGGCCAATGTATATATTTATAATTTAGATTTTATATTTATACTGTAATTAGTATATTAACTTACACTTATATTTGATATATATTTTTTAATATCTATCAACTCAATTATTTGCATTCTCTTTCCTAGGAAGTACCTTCCTGACATCAAGTTCCCTGAGATGTTAATTTTAATCAGAATGCTACTTGAATTTTAATCAGAATCATAGAGTAAAAATTGCTCTGGGAGAGTGTTTTACAGAAACTCTAGAAAAACCCAGTGAAATATGCCTGCTCCACAACTGCATATGCTGTTCTAATGACCAGATAACGGAATCCCCAAATACAGTGGACTTTTACCATTAAAAGCATGAGTTGTTTTGGAACAGAGAGAGTGATGAGAAGCAAAACTGATAAGCTCTATGGGATGGGCAGAATCGCCCTTTAAAGATGTCCAAGCCCTCATCCCTGGAATCTGTGAAATATGTTACTTTGCATATCACAGTGGACTTTGCAGATGTAATTAACGTTACAGACATGGTTATCCAGGTGACCCTAATCTAATTACATGAACCCTTAGGAGGAGTGAATCATATTTCTGTTGTATACCTGTGCTGAAGTTCAGTACATGCTACCCCAAAATATGGTACCTTGGCATTTGAGAAAACAGCAGAAGCAGGAAGTTCATTCTCACCTTGACATTGCCTCTTCTCCCCTAAAGTAGGCTATAAAACCTAGCTGAGGCCAAGCGTGGTAACTCATGCCCGTAATCCCAGCACTTTGGGAGGCCAAGGTGGGTGGATCACCTGAGGTCAGGAGTTCAAAACCAGCCTGACCAACATGGTGAAAACTCGTCTCTACTAAAAATACAAAAAAAAAAAATTAACAGGGGCGTGGTGGCGCATGCCAGCTACTTGGGAGGCTGAGGCAGGAGAATCGCTTGAACCTGGGAGGCGGAGGTTGCAGTGAGCCAAGATCACACCACTGCACTCCAGCCTGAGCAACAAGAGCGAAACTCTGCCAAAACAAAAACAAACAAAAAAACATCTCGCTGAACTTCCCCTGAAATAGATCATAAAACCTTCTTTCCACCCTATAACTGGAGGAAAGGAACATCTTTATCGCTGAAGAGACAGGGAAGAATCTGAACAAACAGGCCTTGCTAAGTCCCCCCAGTTTATTACGATTAGCTCATAGCCTCTTTGTCTAATAATACTTTTCCATGACTATTCTTTTCTTCCTTAAACTTAACATGAAAACACATGGGTTTCCCTGTCTCTCTGGATCTTTATTTATGAAGGCTCCTATGCCATGTAAAACTTCTATTAAATAAATGTCTATGCTTTTCCCTTATTAATCTGCCTTTATTATAAGAGCCCTAGCTGTGAACCTAGCAGGGGGTGAGAAAAGAAATCTCCTCTACACCTGTTTATATTTTCTACACTTCAACATTGAATATTTATTTCTGACATATATAGTTACATAATTAGGACAATTGTTGTTAATTTAGATGGAAAGAAAAAAACAAAATGGAAACTCCCAAGACTGTAGGACCTGAGAATACAGCAGGCTGCTTGGAGGTGGGCAGAGGAAGAGATGGCAGAAACTTTACTTGTTAGGATTATTTAGGACTATTGTGGTTAGGACTATTTAGATTACAAGTGAAAAAAACCAGCCTGGATCATGTGTCCATCCCTGGCCCAATTATAGTCACCAGCAGAGTGATGCACCAATTGTGGGTGGAAGAGCCACCCAACCAACACAGAGTGTGAGAGAGGATGCCCAAGGGAATGGGGGGAGGCTAACAGAAGAAGGGGGTGAAGAAATGCTTACTTGCCCAAAAAGGCTCCATTACAGTATCTCAAAACCTAATAGAGAGGTACGGTCAAGGGGCATGAGAGGAGGGGGCATAACCAATGATAGGAAGAAGAGTAAAGAGAAGACCATCATGAGCTCAGTTTGTTTATTTATTTATTTATTTATTTATTTATTTATTTATTTATTTTTGAGATAGAGTCTTGCTCTGTCGCCCAGGCTGGAATGCAGTGGCACGGTCTCAGCTCATTGCAACCTCTGCCTCCCAGGTTCAAGTGATTCTCCTGCCTCAGCCTCCCAAGTAGCTGGTATTACAGGCACCTGCCACCATTCCCGGCTAATTTTTGTGTTTTTAGTAGAGGCGGGGTTTTGCCATGTTGGCCAAGCTGGTCTCAAACTCCCGACCTCAGATGATCCACCCACCTCAGCCTCCCAAAGTGCTGAGATTACAGGCATGAGCCACCGCACCTGGCCCAGCTAAGTTTTCAATACATTCAAGACTTGGTGTCAGAAGTTGTCTCCAGTGTCAATGCTCTAAAGGTAACTGCAAATGAATTATTACAGAGGTAATGAGACTTGCAAGTCATCAGCATTGACATGCTAACTGAAGTAGGTTTGTCAGGAATCTTTCTATGTCTCAGGAGAAAAACCCATTTCACGTTAGTTTAAACCAAGGCACTGAAAAAGTCCCGGGAAAATCCAGAGACTCAGCTGGATCTAGATGCTCAGACAATGGTGTCAAGTAGTTGTTTCATCTCATTTTCTCAGTTCTGCTTTGTCTGTGCTGACTTCACTCCCAAAGAGGCCCTTGTCACATAAATGGCAAGAGGATCACCAGTGATCTGAGCATTCATCCCACAGATTTAGCAATGCCATTGGAAAAAGAGTACTGCCATTGCAACAGTCTCAGAAAAAGTCCTGGTGCTCTTTGAACTGTTTTGTTTTTGTTTTGCCACATCTGCAAACAAATTCCTATGGCAAGAGAGAAAAATACATGTGGATGAGCCAGCCCTGGATCATATATGCCCAACCCCAGATCCACGAGGAGGGGTCAGGAGTGGTTCAAACAAAAAATATGTGGGGAGGTGGGTGAATGATTCCTCTCCCAAACAGTCGGGGTGTTATTACCAGAAGAAAAGATACTAGGTGAGCAGAAACAGCACAAATCCATTATAAAGCTATATGGATGCCATATTCAAGTTCCCTAGAACTCTGAAAGGAGCTCTTATAATGTATAAATAGGCCAGGCACAGTGGCTCACACCTGTAATGCCAGCACTTTGGGAGGCCCAGGCAGGCAGATCACCAGAGGTCACGAGTTCAAGACCAGCCTGGTCAAGATAGTGAAACCCCGTCTCTACTAAAAATACAAAAATTAGCTGGGCATGGTAGTGTATGCCTCTAGTCTCAGCTGCTCGGAAGGCTGAGGCAGGAGAATTGCTTGAACCCAGGAGGCAGAGGCTGTAGTGAGCTGAGATTGCGCCACTGTACTCGAACCTGGGCAACAGAGAAAGACTCCATCTCAAAAAATAATTAAATAAACAAAAAATAAATAAAGAATAAATAAAACTAACCCATGATAAGAGCACTACAGGAACACTGGCCTGAGCAGCAGCCAGGAGACATGAGTCAACTGCAGGTGAGTAATGAGCATAAAAAGAGGGCCCAGAAGAAAATCCTCCTCTCTTTCCTCTTTCTTTTGATTCCATCATATTTTCCACCCAGTATGTCAACTGAGGAAGCCTGGACCTTCTATTGGGCGCTCGATGACTGCTCACTCCCTCACTCAAGTTAGATGTGCAATCTCTCTCCTTGATCACAATAACGTGAAGTGTGGAGTAGTGGCTCAGTGTCCCAGACCCGTTTGACACCTGTACAGTTCTTCCCTGATGAAAATCCTAATGCAGTTGGTTTTCCTCCAAATGTGCACAACACATAATATGCTCCTTTGATCAAAATTATGCAAAGAACCAGATGTTTACTTTTCATTATATCTTACAGATAACAGTTGGTGCTTGAACGACCTATCTGGTATTTCACTGTTCTTGTCTCTTGAATTGTTTGGGGAAAGGGGAGGTGGGCACATGCACAACTGTGGTTTGTTTGTTTTTCTCCCCTGGGATTTTTTTTTTAGACTGAACTTGAACATATTAATATAGCATTTTGATTTTTTATTACTACTGAAACAAGTTACCACAAATATAAAGGCTTAACACAACACTAGTTTATTATCTTGCCATATCCATGGGTCAGAAGTCTGGGCAGATCTTGGCTCAATTGGTTCCTCTGCTCCAGGTTCCATAAGGCCAAACCAGGGTGTTGGCAGAGCCACATTCATTTTTGGAGGCTCTGGGGAGAATCTGCTTCCAAATTCAGGTTGTTGGCAACAGTTTGTTCTTGGAGTTGTAGGATTGAGGTTCCTGCTTTCTTTTGCTGGCTATCAGCGGGGGATTGCCCTTAGCTCCCAAAAACCTCTTCAGTCCTTGCTGGTGGCCCCCCACATCTCAGAGCAAGCAACAGCACTTCAAACCCTTCTCACACTTGGAATCTCTCTGATTCCCTCTCCTGCTTCCTATTCCACTGCATCTCTATGACTTCAAAGCAGAGAAAATTCTGCTTTGAAGGGCTTGTGTGAGTATATTGGGCCCACCTGGACAATACATGTCCAAGACCTTAATTACATCTGCAAAGTCCACTGTGATATGCAAAGTAACATACCCACAGGTTCCAGAGATAAGGGCTTGGACATCTTTTGAGGGCGATTCTGCCTATCCCATATGGCTTATCAATTCTGCTCCTCATCACTGTCTCTGTTCCAAAACAACTCATGCTTTTAATTGTTAAAAAAAAAAAATTGTGTTTGGGGATTCCATTACCTGGTCATTAAAACAGTATATACAGTTGTGGAGTTGGCACAGTTCCCTGGGTTTTTCTAGAGTTTCTATAAAACACTCTCCCAGAGCAATTTGTACTCTATGCTTACCAAGCATTCTGATTAAAATTCACTTCTCAGGTAACTTGATATCAGAAAGATGCTTCCTAGGGATGGAGAATGCATATAATCGGGTCAATAGAAATCTAAGTATATATTAAACATACACTAATATACAAATTAAAGTATAAACATAATTTGTGTTTATATTTTAAACTATAAACTATATGTTACTATTTTAAACTATAAACATATAAATATATTAAGATAATTATACATATTTAAATAATGACATTCTGATTTATACATTGGAGTCAACTGGATTTGGTAATATAACCCAATAACCAAAAGAATGATCATGTTTCATAGGACTTAAAACATCCAGTTTTCTGAGTTTCATATGGTGGCTCAAATAAGGTGATCCTCTGAATGACTGAGTCAGCAGATCCATACAACATTCTCATCATGGTCCCCCTCCCCAGAAAATCAGTATCAAAGAATATTGGAAGATAATTTTTACAGATGCTAACTGATACAACATAAGCATATAAGCTTTCCAAGAGTGTCTATCAAGACACAAGAGCCAGTAGCCCAGGACCTTGTGAGAGCGCACTGGTGATTACTAAGTAGGTCTGAACAAAGTGTAATGCGGAATGAGCCATTCTGTAAGAGAAGCAACTTACCTAGCTACCTCTCTTGGAATCTTGACTGTAATTGTTAAGGAGTTCCATTAGGCATCTCAAACAATTCCTGGAGATGTTCTTTATCAATGGATATTATACAGGTAACTAAAGAATCCCACACTATGGTATGGGAACCAAACCTATGCACCTATATGTATATAGGAGACAGCCAAGTATAAAGGGGTCACTGGAGAACCTCCAACCAGCCTGTGCACTGGGAGAAGCGCACACTGGGGTGGAGCCTCAGGAAGTTCATGCTGTCTGCAGCGGAGAGGAGCCTGGCCTCTTCTGTTCTGGGGTTGTACCTGGAAATCAATCTGTGAGGCAGGAAGCCTACTAGCAAAACTCTCGCTTTGCTGAGAGTCCCTGTTTCCCTTTTTTTCCTTTTCACCCAGTAAACCCTGCACTTCTCACCCTTCAAAGCATCTGGGAGCCTAATCTTTCATGGTTGTGTGACAAGAACCCGGCTTTTAGCTGAACCAAGGGGAAAGTCCTACAACATATATACACATGCATGTATGTATTATATGTGTGTGTGCATTTAAATAGGCTCTGTGTGGGTATGGGGTTGATTTACAATCCCCTGTGACTTGGCCGCAGCCCATGTCGTCTGTGTGGATAACGGGTCTGCATCAGAACCCTAAACTCTGCTCCTATTGTAGTTACACCATCTTGGTTTTCAAGCTGCTATAATTTTTTATTATCATTAGACACCACATTCTACTTTTCTTTCTTTATCACAGCTCAACTTCTGGCATGGGTATTCCCCATCCATTGCTTCATCACCTCACATCAGAATTGTTGAAATTGTTCTTTTATTACTGTACTACTTTCTTCCCTTTTTTTACTTCCTCTGTACTTTTTTGTTTATTGTTATTTATTATTATATTACTTTTCTCACTCTTCTAGAATTTGTGCACTCTGTAATCTCTTAAATCACAGGTCTAGGAAGAGAACCAGGAGGTCAAAGAGGAAAGAGGAGCCACTTGCCAAATTCCAATTTCAGGTGGACACCAGGAATATATCACAGAACAGGTCAACTGCCCAGAACTTTCAGAAAAGCTTGGTTTTCATCAGATTCTCCTCCAACTCTTTCATAATCTAGGCTTCCTGCCCTGTGTTAATTATATTTCTGACCCAAAACCAACAAACTAAGAGGCTGCATGTTGTGATGGAAAGTGTGTTGGACCAGACGCCAAAAACTGTGAGGTTTAGGGCCAACTCTGAAGCTAGCCAGCTGTGTGACCTTGAACAAGTCATTTCTCCTCTCAGACCCGTTGTTCCCTCACTGTTTCAATGAACAGTTAATAAGATTTTGTACATGATTTCTTCCAGGTCAAAATCATGTCATTCTTTCACCCTAATTCCCTTTCTTCTTACTGGTAATATATCATATTTAATAACATAGTTTACAATTCTTATGAGCCAGATTAAGATTTATTACTACTTCTTACTAAACATAAATTACTACTCATGAATTACTTAACACCAAAAATGAACACTTACATGCAATTACAAAAAAAAATTTGTTAGATTTATTTGAGGTATGATTCAGCAAATGAGGTATTTAACACACCACTGTGAAAGCAAACCTTAGTTTTAAAACCCAGCAAATAAAAACTGGATCTGAGAAACTGGAGCTAAGATTGGCTGGGGTCCATCATCTTTATGATAGTAGAGGGGCTTAGAATACACCATTTATCTAAGAACTGGGCAGATAATCTGGAGCAAGAGGGCAGGGGATGGTAAATTGGTGGGAAAATTAAAGATACATTTTCCCTAGCTGTTTGATTTTTCATGCCGTTGAGTTTTAAGGTTACAGTATGTAACCAGAATATGAAACATCACTGGGAGGAAGGGAACTCATTTAATATTATGTTAGTTGTAGAATTATAACTAGGTGTAAAGCAAAGAAAGTAGTTATCTATTATTCATTCCTTCTGAATAGACATTTCCTGTCTGTGAATACAAAGCATGACTAGAATTCACTTGCTGAAACTCAGAGATGCTATAAGAGAACATTTCATTTTCATTTGATCTGACCTTGTGTATGATAATGGAGCTTCTTTAAAACACTGATGCTTGTCTGTTCTCCTTATATTATGACCGTGAGAATTATTCCTATCCTTGACCTCATAGATGGGGAAATTAACCTCAGAGAGTTTTAGAGACTTGTCCAAGGTCATAGCCAGGTTCAATCTTTTAGGCAGTCCTGAGCAAATGTGGCCACAAAAATCAGTGAATTTCGTTATCTGTATATCTATATGTGACTTCCTATATTATATGAAGTATGTCTCTCACTGATAACTGAGCACATCTAATCTAGCATGTCAGACTGACCAGAAATTAACATGCAATCTATTCATTCCAAATATCCCTAGCTGCTTAGTGAACCTGTGAATGAATTAAAGATGGCTTCTCAGCATGATGATAGAAAAAAAATTTCTAGCTAGAGACATTGTACCAGACATAGGTGCGCTGGACATAGATGTACTAGATATAATTGGGCCTCATGCTCAACTGCTAAATCAAGTGCCCTGCCTCCTCACCAAGGCCTTGATTTGAACCAAAGCCATAAAACCCAAACTATAAAGAACCTCAATAAACTGAGATAAGACCTTCTTGGCTTTCTCCTGTATTTGGTTTTTCAAATTTAATTATGAGCTAAATCAACTTTAAAATTCAGACTGTTTTGACCTAGAATCTAATCTACTATTTTCTAAAAATTATTAAGTCAGAATATAATCCCATTGAATTGATATGTCATCCAGTTCAAGCCCTCCAAAAATTGATAGATTGATAGATAGGTAAGTAGGTGGAGG